>NC_051846.1:158283393-158297717 GCF_002237135.1 Teleopsis dalmanni | reverse complement strand
GAGAAGTGGTGGTTGAGATACAAAAGTAGCGAATTTGAAAAACGTGCAAATCAGCAAATAAGCAATTATGAAATATAAAATGGTTCAGATAAGTTTCCCATATGAAGGCAGGAAATTATGTTAATAAATTTGAATGATTCTGCCCTTTTGAAAGAGAATTTTCGCAAGTCTTTCTTAAATTTTCCATTATGGCCTTTATAAGCATAAGTGATTTGTTATATATTGTGTATCAAATGACTTTTATTTAGAAATTTGGGTTCGACGTTTTAAGGGAACATAAAGGCTATTGAGTAGGTAATAGGTTTTTCGAGAAAGAATTACATTAATAATGTTATTTGAAATTTATTCAAATTTCTAAGAAAGAAATTTTACATAAATATTTTATTCAATTTATTTAACTTTTATTTTTTATGGCAGATACGTAGATAAATTAACCAATTTTTATATAATTTTCATATGAAATAGTTTATTTTTCTTTGTTACAGTATTAAAGAGTTATTACACTCTCATCTTCACTACTACTATGTTGAGGCTAGTTGAGTTGAGTCCGTGCACCTAAGCACTTTTACTCTCTATTAACTGCGACGTTTCTACAAAACCCCTCTTTGCGCCTTGACTGGATTATTGTTTATCACTTCATTAGACTAAGCAATAATTGACGTCAGATCTGCATAGCTCTCCGAGGAGCCTGTAACCATTCTGAGATTTGATAACGCGGTGTTAGTAAGTCCGTCAGATTTCGCAAATAATTCCAGGGCTCTATCCTTTATGTATTTTTTGATGGGATCAAAAAAATAAAATAAAATAGTTTATTTTTCTTTGTTACAGTATTAAAGAATTATTACACTCTCATCTTCATATGCTTAAGAAATTTCATTATTTCAACTTCCTGTCAGTGCTATATCCTGTAAAGTAAGGTAAATGATGTTGGAATAAATCTCTTCAAATATTTCACTCATATATCCTTGTGTTACTTTTATTCGTCTCAGTAGCATATCATTTACCATTTTAATGGGACTAATTTATTTATAAGCCTTGACACACGTAAATGTAAACATAATTAAAAAACATTTTTTAAATTCCAATTTCCCCTTTTCCGCTGCGCACAGCATTTTCGCAAAAGCGCTTAGGCGGTGGGGTGCATAACTTAACGATTTCGGCGATTAGACAGTTTTTAGATTCACATCAGCAAGGAATTGCTAATTTACGGGTAATGACAACATTTCTCAAAAATGTCAACAAGTATAAAAACTCTACAATCTGCCAGTTGTGACAGCCGAACATCCTTGAAATATGCGTATCCCTATATTCATTTCCTTTTTTTTTTTTGCTCTATTGCAATATTTCAAGGGCACTGAGTTGGGAAATAATTACTAGTGTGTCTGATACCGTTATTTATAAAATACTATGTGAGGGTGTCCTGCTGTGCATGCGTAGCTAATAAATCTATGTCACAATATCCTTTTGTCTTGACTTCTACCGCCTCGAAGCACATTAAATCAAACTCCGCTGTCAGTAGTGCTATGTTTCATCGTTGTCGGTTTGTTGTTTTTTTCCTCGGTTGGTATCACTTCTCTTACTCTTACTCTTATTCTAAGACTAGCATTGTGTGAATTTTTGAAAGGGTCCTTTTTAAGTACTAAGCTATCGAAATGATTAAAATGCTGCAGACAGGGAAAATATGTTGGCAGTAACAACCGCTTTAGCAGCTGGCAATAAACACTTTTCATTTAATTTTTTTTTTTTATTTTTCTGTGCTCGTATTCCGACTTTCTTTAGCCGCCCATTTAAGTAGCTACTGAATTTTACGCAAAAAAATAATATATGAGAAATTAACAAGCTAATGCCTCCTGTTTCCGTTTTGGTCCTTTAGGTGTGGGGTATGATATGGAAGTTGTAAATTCGTTGCTCACTCCAAAGAGCAGTTGGCACAACTAGTATCCTGTTCTTGTAGTTGTAAACGAGGAGACTGCAAACTTAACCAAAATGCATACTCCGATTTAATTCGCTTTAAATTAATTTTAAAATTACGCCACATTACAAGGCATGAAATAGAAATTATTTAAAGGAAATTGTGTTAAAGTTTGCAAAAACGATTAAAGGCCAATTATGGTAACATTTGTTGGAGTTAGCTTAAGTAAAGTGATACCAAAAACAAATGGGATTAGGGCAGCAAGTTGAAAATAGGACATTTATAGAAAGTTTTTTCAATGGATATTTAAGCAACAACAATTTATCATTAGGAATTACACACAAATATGTAATAGGTACTATTAAAGGTATATAGTAATTTTTTAAAGTGTAAATAAATCAATTTTTTAGCACAAAATTTAAGATTCTTTCAAGTTTTCAGTTAATATCAATATCAATTGAGTTTTTAAAAAAAATTCAAGTCCCCAGTAAGTTAACCCTATATGTTATATCAATATAACATCAGTTATGACTTAGTTTCGTCTGTCTAATGATACACCTAAAATGAGTAAATATATAAAGAGTAAATGTGCTTAATCGAAAAGTGGACACAATCTAAGTGGTCAGAATAACATAAAGAAAAAATAAAAGTGCTTGATCCAAAAGTGGATACACTCTAAGTGATCAAAATTACAAAAGAGTAAAGGTGCTTAATCCAAAAGTCAGAATTACAAACAATATAGGTGCCGATTCGAGAAGTGATGCCTACTCCAAAAGTGGACACCTAAGTAGTCAGTATTACAAAAAATAAAGGTACTGATTCGAGAAGTGAATACAGTTCAAGTGATCGAAACCACTTAAAAGTAAAGGTACTTATCTGAAATGTCCATACTCCACAAATCATGAACACTACAAAAAAGTGAAGGTACTTAACTGAAATGTCCGTACTCCACAAGTACAAAAAAGTAAAGATACCTAATTGAAAAGTCCATACACTTCAAATGATTAAAACTACAGAAGAGCAAAGGTGCTTAATCAAAGAGTGGGTATACCCCAAGTGAATAAAACTACAAATAAATAAAAGTGCTTATTCGACAAGTGTATACAAAACTGAATCAAAATTACACAAAAGGAAAGGCGCTTACTAAAAAGTTCATACACCCTAATTGATCAAAATTTTCAAAGAGTAACGTTACTTAATCGATAAATGGATACACCCACAGTGGTCAAAATTTCAAAAACAAAAGTGTTTAATCGAAAATTAGATACACTCTTAGTGGTCAAAATTAGAAAAGAGGAAACGTGCTTGATCCACTTTTGGATTAGGTGGTCAGAATTACAAAAAAATAATAGGTGCTGATTCGAGAAGTTTATACAGTTCAAGTGATCAAAAATATAAAGAAGTAAAGGTACTTAACTAAGAAGTTCATACACCTCAAATCATCAAAACTACAACTGAGAAAAGGTGTTCAATCAATATGTGGATACACCACAACGTTATTAAAAACTAGGGCAAAATAAATGTTTTTAATGCAGAAGTAGATACACTTTAAATTATCACAGCTACGAAAAAGTAAAGGTGCCCAATCGAAAGATAGATACACTCTAAGTTTATCACAGCTACAAGAGAGTAAATGTGCTCAATCGAAATGTAACTATTTTGTGTTTAAAAATCACTATTAGCGCAACACTCCTTGTGATCATCAAGTTAAGCAGTTGATTTGTCCGTACAACTGCGATATGGCGTTCCTTTACTGAAGAACGCAGCTAACGCCGTTAATAAGTTATATAATGGGTCAGTCCATTAACTCTAAGTTTGATCTGTGCTTAAAAATGATAAAGGGCCTACAAAGCACTTCAAAATAAGCATTTAACAGTGAAAATTTTCTATGATGAGTAATATACATTTTTTCTTTTGAACCCAAAAATTCAGACATATTAGTCTTAAATAGAAATCAGTCTTAATTAGAAATATTAGTCTTAAAAATTAAACAGATACACTTGTAAAACGTATAATTTTATACAATTGTGATGATAGATAAGTAATTAGAAGATATTTATTAGATCGAATGCCATATAAAGAAATTATAATCTTGATCAGACGGGGGTAAGTATTTATATATGTATTTATAAGTAAAATCCGTTTCTTATCTCCGTGTAGCTGTAGGTACGTCTATTTATTGCTCGGTAATTAATTATTATTATAATTAATTATTATTATAATTACTTAGCTATTAATTCAATAATAAGTGTATAAATTATTTTACAATGTATTTGTCTGTAAAGTAGTTTATCTAATTTTAAGCTACCGGAATGAAGTATTTCATCGTGGGTTTTTGTAACTTCACACATATGTAAATATATATATACATATGTATATATAAAATCACTTATAACAAGCAATTATCGGAAATAGATTTTAATTTACAATTAGATATGTGCGTTGGTTTTTAATTAAAAAATTTTATGTGTGACTAGTAGGTGCAAAAACAAAAAACATTAATAATTTGTATTTAACACTAGAGAAAATTGTCTATAACGTAGCTACCGGCTTTACCGAAACCAATTTTTTCTAGTTTTATTTTGCAATTGTAAAAATATGCACTGCAATAATAATAAGAATAAATTATAGAATTAAGTACAACAGCAATTTTAACTTTTAAAAGTATATAACATTTTCATTAAGAATACGTGCCAACAACAATTTATATATTAATAATTTTTTTTTGCATAAAAATTATTAAAAGAGTTTTTTTTAAATTTATCTGGTGCAATACACCCAAACCAATTTCATATTTAATGTTATGAATAATATATTTGCTCATATAAATATAAATGTATATGAAAATGTAGTGATTTATAATCCAGATCTGTACAATAGAACTAATCGCTTAGACCTTTTTGAGAATATCGTCACCTTGCTTTCATTTATCGAGTTACGTCAACGACTGTAAAGTGAATAATATACTTGTAACTGCGGTTTTGTCTGCAAAAAAAATATCTTTTTATGAATAATAATTTTAATAAAATAAATAATAAAGAAAAAATCATTGGTAATTAAAATGATTCAAAAAAATTGTGACACTTCACTTATATAGAAAATTTTAAATAGAAATAATTGTAAATAACAAATAGTCAAGCAAAATAAAATTAATAAATTTAATTTTTTATCAAAGTAAATTATTAGGTGAGTCAGATATTGCCAATATCTATAAAGCTTGAAAACTTACTAAATTGTTGTTGTTGTTTGAGCAACAACGACACTCACTCTTTTATTTCTGGAGCAAACGCATAAACTACAGTTACATTCTATTCATATAAATTAATAAGTATTTCATTTCATTGTAATTTTTCTGTTACAAATTTTAACAACTATTTTATTGTAGAAGAAATTTGTCATATAACATATAAAATTGTCAATGATAATAATTGTTTTTAGGAATATAAGTTAGAACTGTAAAAAAATATGAATATTTTCTTAAGAATCGCTTCACTTCAACCGGATAGTTGAAGTGAGATAGTTTTCTAAATAGGGAACTATCATGGCAATTGGAATGAATAATAAATATATGCTTAACCAAGATTTTTTATTTCATTTAAGCAGTTATATTTCTGCAAGATTCGATAATGCCATTAGCAACTCTCCTCAACTAGAATTTTTTAAAAAAAGCTATACATTGCAAAATCAAGATAACATGTCATAAGCATTACCCATGTTAAAATATTATTAATATCTTAATATGTGTAAGAGACCTGGTACAATAGGTCTCTTCTGGCCGCAGTACCGGCTGTTGGGCAATTTTCACGAATACCTTTTATTATTATTAATTATTAATGTGTAAGATACAAAGCGTAGTCTTGTTTTATGTGAGTACACAAGACTTGACGGTTTGAAACCACATAAATATTTTTGTTGAAGTCCCCAACACCAGTCACGACTCTACTTAAAGTTCTTGACAGTTAAAAAGAGGATATCGTCACCGAAGTAACTGTTTCAAAACAAAAATTCAATTAAGTCATAATTTTTTTAGATAAATGACTTTATAATGACTTAACACATTATAATGTTATTATGACTTTTTCGATTGGTAACTCTGGATTTAATCTACATTTACTCTTGATCTGTGAAATTTTGTTGCACAATCAAACATATAATATAGTAATATAATATTTTTGTAATAATTTTAGTAGGCATTTAAATTTTTCATAAATACATAAATCGAATCAATTCACACTTTATTAGTTAGGTTATATAAAACAGCTGTTAATTTCAGGGTAATCATTCTACTCTGGCAATATAACTAGAGCAGTGGTTCCGAACCGATGCTCCACTGCGTTTGGAAGATAATTACAAATGGTCAGTGAATTTACTAGATCTACAAGAAAGTCTTCAGATGCAATTGAAAATATCGTCAGAGAAAAAAGACATCTGAGACGGATGTGGCAAAAGCATAGATCACCTACAAGTAAATTCAAGTTTTTGGCAGCTAAACAACGCCTAAAAAAATCATTGCTCATAGAGATGGAAAATAGTTTGAACACCTACGTACGAAAGTTAACACCTACAGAAAGTACGAATTATTCCCTATGACGATCGGTAAGGAAATTAAAAACACCTAAGGAGAGTGCACCACCGCTCAGGCAAGCCGACGGAAAATGGGCTAGGGATGAAGTAGACAAAGCAAATGTGTTCGCAGACCATTTAAGTCAGGTATTTCAACCAAATCCTCCGACCAATAACTTTGAACTACCAATTCAATCTCCTCTAGTCAGTTATGGGCGTCTTAAACTCAAAACCAAACAGATTCAACAGGTTGCAAAAACCCAATTATGTGTCAACAAGTCCCCAGGATATGACCAAATTACAGCAAGAATGCTAATAGAGTTACCTCAAATAGCTTTCAAAATACTGACAAAAATATTTAACGCAATACTTCGCCTTGGGTACTTTCCTCAAAGCTGGAAAATTTCACAAATTATAATGATTCCAAAACCAGGAAAAAACTTAACATTACCGTCTTCATATAGACCAATAAGTCTTTTACCAATGCTGTCAAAACTTTTTGAACGAATGCTTCTCGGGAAGATAACAACATATCTACAGCAAAATAACATAATACCTCACCACCAGTTTGGTTTTCGTGCCAAACATGGCACCATCGAGCAAGTGAATCGCATAACAAATGAGATTAGGAAAGCATTTGAAGATAAAAAATTCTGCTCTGCTATATTTCTTGATATAGCACAAGCTTTTGACAAGGTTTGGCACGCTGGACTTATTTATAAAATCAAGGAACTCACTCCTGACTACTCTCACAAAATACTAGAGTCATATCTTCAGGACAGGAAATTCCATATAAAAGTTGGAAGCCATACAACAGCTAATCTAGACATAAAGGCTGGAGTTCCTCAAGGCAGTGTTCTAGGTCCAATACTTTATATCCTGTTTACTTCGGATATACCAAGCAACTCTCGTCTTATGACATCTACGTTTGCTGATGACACTGCTGTCCTTAGTTCTCACCAAAATAGATTCATAGCATCTAGGGACTTAATTGAACACCTCGAACTCATTGAAACATGGTTAGCCAACTGGCGCATTCGTGTAAATGAAAGTAAATGCACACATGTAACATTTACCCTACGTAAGGATACATGTCCCCCAGTAACCTTCAACGGCATCACCATTCCGCAATCAAACACCGTATCGTATCTGGGTGTTCATTTGGATAGGAGACTAACTTGGCGTAAACATCTAGAAGCTAAGCGAACGCAAATAAAACTTAAGACGCAAAAAATTCACTGGTTATTGCATAATAATTCCAAGTTACGGCTAAACCACAAAGTGTTACTCTACAATAGTTTACTTAAGCTAACTTGGAAGTATGGCGCTGAACTATGGGGTAATGCATGTTCCTCCAACATTGAGTTAATTCAGCGTACTCAATCCAGAATCCTTCGTATAATTACTGGGGCTCCGTGGTATATAAGAAGTGATAAAATTCATGAAGATCTGAAAATATCACTAATCAAAGATGAACTCACTAAAATCAAATGCAAATACAAACAAAAACTTGAAATTCATCCGAACCACCTTGCAAGGAATCTATTGCTAACGCGGCCTTCGTCAAGATTACGCAGAAAAGATGTACCAACGCACTGATTCCTTTTTCTATCTTTATATATTTACTTATTATCAACCTTATTTAAACTTTAATTTACTTCAATTTAATATACTTTTTTTTTTCTTTTTCGTTTATTTTTTATTTTTTATTTTATTTTATTTATTTCTTTATTCTTTGCTTTTCATGAAATAACTTTAACTTTAATTATTATCAATTAACTGCAGTTATAATTGTCAGTTCATTTGTTTGCTTTAGTTTTTTAAGATTTGAATACTTATTGTAAATCTTCTTATAAAAGAGATTCAATAAATAAAATAGATATTTAAAAAAAAAAAAAAAAGGGAATTAAATTTAGCGGATATGGACACATAGCTTGTAATTTGTCCACTGAGACCTCACTTATTAGAAATAAAGCACAAAAAATTTCTAAATAATTATACACCAACTTTATAGCCTAGGTATATAAGGTACCGATGCACTTATACAATTCATTATACCAAAGATGCATAAAGCATTTTAAAATAATCATATAGTTTATTATTTTTAATCTTTGTGGTCCCTTATAAAAATAATGATATCATAGGGGATGGGGAATCAGTGATCTAGATTGTTTTAAATTAATCTCGAGTGTTATACATTTTACTCGAGATTTACCAAATGAAAACAGTATAAGTGGAGAATGTAGTTCTTGAATAATATAAGTAAGTTAAATCATTTAAATTTATATGTATATGATATGTACTATTAAAACTTAAAAACTAATTATAATATTTATATTTTAAACTGTATCATGTAAAATTTAAACATTATTTTTAAAACCACTCAGTGATCAATAAATAACTAATGATAAATACAAGTTTTTATTATTTTATTTTATTATTTACCGCGAAGAACAGAAAACTGATCTATAGCCAGATAATTAGACCAGCATTACTTTACGGGTGTGTCGCGTATAGCAAAGTTTCCGACTCTGCTATACAACAGCTACAAGTTGCTAAAAATCAGGCTCTCCGAAGACTCTTCTAAGTGCCATGGTACATCCGCATACATGATATGCTAAGAGACCTTAGAATAGACCCGATCGAAAAAAACATAAGGTACAGAGCCCTGAAGTTATATGCGAAAACTGACAGGCTATTCTACTTAGCACTATCTAATCTTAGAGTAATCACTCTCCGTAGGGAGTGGTACGCAGATCTTAAATCAATCACTGAATAATTATGAAGCTTATAGCGAATGCATAAATTAGTCAATGAGATGGGTGGAACCCTGTAGTACCCCCAGCTATCAAAGAGTAAAAGTGCCCAGTTGCGCTGACTCGAAAAAAGGACCAATATACATACATACATACATATATTTCAATATATAGGTAGTCGTTCGAACTGGTTTTTTTTTTTGTTTTGTTTATCTAAATGGATATCTTATGTCATTATTAGGGATCAGTTATAAAACTGAATGAAGTGATAAATATAATGTTAAAATGTTGATCAAGTGAAACATTTATCAAATAGTAATATTTTCTATATCACATAAAGCAAAGCACTATCACTTAAAGGCGAACTTTAACTTTAATTTTTTATATATTTTCTAACATTTTCCTAAACATAATAGAACGAAATAATTCAGTTCTAAAACATCAAGAAAGTCAAGACATCGTAGATATAAAATTTTTTATCAAATTTAAAATTTTTTATTTTTATTCGAAAGATTCGCGTTGAAGATTTTAATGCATCTTAAGTTGTTCGCTCACATTCTGAAGTTTTCACGTTTTCCTTTGTTTTATATTGTTTTGTTATTTAAGTTGAAAAATTTTATTATCTTTTTATGACCCAGAAATCTTTAAAATTCCAACAATGAACTACCAAAAAATTTTCGTCGAAGTTCTGAGCACAAGGAAAAGTAATAAATTTCGGCGTCAAATGGCATCGCAGTACTCGTATCGCGGCTGCTGTGAGTGTGAAATGAATGTGACATGATTTTTAAGTTATCGCCTCACTCGATCTTAGTGGGTCTCGCTTAAACATCAATTATGACCAGATTATTAGATGGCGTTGTGCGGTATAGTGAGGCATAGTGAGGTTTAGTGGAGACATAGCCCATAGGTTGAGGGAGGGCGTTTGGAATTTAATAAAATGATGTGAAATTTCTCACAGTTTCATAATTTTATAGCATTTTAATGAGCATTTTATGACAAGACGAAACGGAAAGAAATGCTCAAATGCTTCTATGTGATACTGAATTTTTATTAAGTTCTGTCACATACGTGGAAGACGAAGTCACAACAACATTTTTGTGTAATCACTATTGCTGAATTATTAATGTAACTGTAATGGTTATTATTTATATACAAAAAGTCTAACCTGTTCGTTTTGCGTGATTTCTACCCATAAAGGAGGTCAAAAGTGTCGCAAATTCAAATAATTTCATTATTTAATTAAATTCTTGTGTCGAAGCTGAGCACTTGATTGTATGCCGGCACGATAGTTGCAGTCTTTAATCTACGCTAAAAATAATGAATTAGCATCGAGAGAAGTTATTACTTGACTTACGCAAATTTAATTTGATTACTGATTTAAATTTTTATGCAAATTGAATTTTGGCGTGTCACAAGGACATTGACTTAGGAGAAAGCATAGAGGTTGATATAGGACAATGGAGCAAGTGCGAAATAGCTAATGGGTAGGTTAATTGAGTTTTGACTTCTTTGAACAAATCTTTTCACTGAAAAAAGTAAAATAAATGCTTTCAGAAATAATAGATGTAGGTGGAGCATTTTTAAGCGTTTTACCAAATTACGTTGGAAATTTTTGTCAAAGTATTTTGAGTAAATCTCATTCATGAGTAGGTGGAACTGGAGTTTATTTGTGGAATTTACTTAATAAAGGTGCAAAAGTTTATTAAAGTATCTCTTTGAAATGAAATGTTGTATTATATTTTTGTTTTAAATGAATCATTAAGAAAACTCAGACACTAAGTTAAAGTTCAGGTGTTCGATTAAAAAATTCTTTCCTTCTTTGAATATTGCTTTTAAACATTTTTAAATAAATGTTACTATAATAATTGTTATAATTGCAAATAAATGTAAAAACTATAATACTTTATAATATATTAATAAATAGTTGATTAATATTTTAAACTAAGAATTTTTATTTAGTTGTACGATGTATATCCAGATAATAAATAAATTGTGAAGTACAACTACATATGTACACCCCCTGCAATTACCATGCTTATTTAGGTATTGTATTTTGAATATGCATTGTTTATAGGAATTATATCACGTCTTAAGTTCTAATTTATTTGATTTATTGAACTATTTTCAAAATAATTTTAATAGAAGAAAAAGAAGAATTGCCAATGGACAGGATGATTGTAAAACATAGCTTTACAAAAATCTTCAAAACTGAACTTGGCAAAAAAAAGAACTGGGAAGGTTTATCTAACACCCCAAAAATAAAAGAAACCACGATAACATGGTATACAGACGGCTCTCTCACCAATGAGGGAGCTGGAGCTGGTGTTTATGGACTAGGCAAAAAATACTGGGAAGCATTAGAAAACAATACAATCATCTTTCAAGCGAAAATATACGCAATAGATAGATGCGCCAGTTTCAATCTTGAACGTAACTACCGGAACCGTAAAATTGCAATACTGACTGACAGCCAGGCAGCTATAATGGCACTCATATCTTACCAGGTAACATCCAAACTGGTATGGGAATGCATTGACAAGCTGAACACACTCGGTGGTATCAATCAGGTGCACCTTTTACGGATTCCGGGACATACTGGAATCCAAGGTAATGGAATGGCAGACAAATTTGCGAGAAGAGGCGCGGCATCAAGAATGATAGGCCCAAAACCATTCTGTGGTCTAGGGAAAGCAGCTCTATCCATTATTATGAATGACACAGAGAAAAAAGAGAGAGAACTCTATTGGATAATGCTACCAAGACTCTCACAATCTAGAATGCTAGAATGCCCGGCACTGATGCATAAGCGAAAGAAACACCTAGGAGGGTATTTCATGGATCATAAGGATTCAAGACTGGGGAAGATAGGATCCATACTGTCTTTCATTAAAGAAATCGAACTTGGAGAAATACTCTAACCCGACAAAGGGGCACAATAGATCTTTCAGGTCGCAGTGCACGATCCTTTACTCAATAATAATAATAAAGAAGGAATTAACCTATCATAGCCAGAGTTGGTCACAATGGAACTCGCCATCTTTAGGGAACTCCTTTGGACTGAAAAAATGTCCACAAAACTATTCAGTAGTCTTAAGATGCTTTAAAGCAAAAACAAAAACAATTTAACTTAAAGGTAGAAGCAGCTTGCTTATTGGGCCTTTTTATTAAAATTTATTTAGACATAAATATTGCTTCAAGTTTTAAGCTAGAAACTTTTATAAAAATCAAAAGACAATAATTTTAGTTCCTTATAATGAAACTAGCCACTTGTTTTCTAGAAGAAATTTTTCAACTTATTTCTTGCAATACTTGCTGATATAAAAATTTAAAGCACTTTATATATTAAAATAATAAGTGCATCCAAGTACTCCAGATCTCTTATAGGATTCTATAATTTAAGTTAAAATAAAGATTTTTTGAAAAAACAACACAATTTTAACAACAGAGGGTTTCTTAGTTAATATGTTGTATTTCCTAAACGAAAAAAACAATTAATTTCTTCAATTTATTTCAATATTAAAATGTACAGTTTTATTAATTTTAACTTGTATAGCTTGTCTTATGTAGAGGTTTTATAATATTTACACTTTCTTAGCTTGGGGGTTTCTACAGACTGCCTCACTTCTCTTTAACTAATTTATGTATTCGTCACCAGCTCCGATGATTTATCTAAGGTCTGCACATCACCCCGTACGGCTAGTATAGCTTCAGGGCTCTGTCACATATATTTTTTGACCGGGTCTATTCTGAGGTCTCTTAGCATATCATGTATGCGGATGTACCATGGCACATTGAACAGTCTTCGAAGACCCTGACTTTGAGAAGCTTGTAGTTTCTGATTAGTAGATTTGGCGGCTTTGTTATACGCGACACACCCGTAAAGAAGTGCCGGTCTGATTAACTGGCTGTAGTTGTATAATATGCAACTAATATAAATCTATTTGTGTATATAGCGTTTAGGTTAGAATAAGCAATATGTTAACGGAATAAGATAGAATTAAGAGTAAGACAAAATAAAGAGTCAGTCTGGTGTTGACAGTGAAATAGGGAAGACGGCTGTGGTGTAACTAAAATGTGTTAGATTTTCTAACAAAAAACACCAATTAATTCCACGTAATTATTTCAATAAATACATACACTGTAAAATTCAACTAAAACTCTAAATATTAATTGTAATAAATCTAATATTTTATTGTGATAATATGTAAAATTTATTGCAATAAACCCTTCAACTTAAATTTATTACTTAGTAGTATGAGGTTTTTTTATTATTATTAACAAAGTCATAATATAATTGTAAATTATGGTATATCTAACTTAAATTATAGAAGCTATAGCTATTTATTTAGTTTATTAAAGAAACTTTAAACAAAAAATTTTTATTTTTTTTAACTATCAAACAGTTTTTTTCTATATTTAACTGAGTCACAGCTCTTAAAAAGTCTTAAAAAGTCATGGTACTTGACATTGTTTTTCAGCTTAGATTAACTCCAAAGTGCTTAGATTTCATAAGCTGAATTTTGTGTACAAATTCTTCTAGCACAAAGTATAAGAAATTTAGATAAAAATTTCAACAAACATTTTATATAAAACAGCTTATAAAGCTAAGTAGTTACTATGAACTCTGAATTTATTCGTGTCCTAAACTTATACTTTACATAAATATATTACTTTATTGTCAAGGCATTGCACTTTGATAATATATTGTTTCACGAGTTTATTTTGTCTTTCAGAAAAGGTTAAAAATATTTTAGTAACATTCAGAAATATTATACTCTTTATAATATACCACTTGAAAGCGATTTCTATCCCCTCTAGTATTGCGAAGTTTTACCTTAATTTTTTTTCGATGCTCATAAATCATTTTTCTGAGTTTACATATTCAGCAAGGAATTTGTTAAAGCCGATCAGTTAAGTTTTGTTTATTTATTCTCTATGTAAATCATTTCTGTATGGAACTGTATAGCACTTCCTTCTGCTCCTATTTTTCGAAATCATTTTTATGCCATAAATTGCAACTGTGTCATTTGTTTATTTTAAGTTTCCAACTTTGGCGTCAACAGGAAATTGCAGATTTGTCATAAAGTTGCATT
>NC_051846.1:158265362-158283293 GCF_002237135.1 Teleopsis dalmanni | reverse complement strand
AGTAAGTTCTTAATATTGCTTCCGTTCTAGAAGCATGTAATAGGCACTATAAATAGAAAAGCGTATCTTTACGAAATGTGATTTCTTTTTCTAATTTTAAGTGAATTAAGTGTTACCACATAAACTAGCAGAAATGCTGATATGAGTACTTTAATTTACTTACATACGTACTCACATCATGAATGTACTCACTGAAAGCTGTCAATCATTCACTTGATACTTAGTGATGTCGACCGCTCATGCCTTTTTGAAAATAGCAAGAAAAAAAATCATTGTAAATAAAAACGCTTAAGAAAATAATGTTAAAGTAAAAAACCAAAGGCCAATTTAATTTTGGTTGTTAACCTTCAAGTCCCCCTTCCGAAGTAGCTTTAGTAATTGACTTGAACATTCTCTTGCAACACGTTCAAGCGCAAGCTCAATTGCATTTGAGCTCGCGAATAAAGCGGCGGCTGACTTAACTGACTTAAAAATTAAATGCTCCGAATGGACCGAAACTAAGAATTACATTCGATATACTATCTCATTCATTATCAGAATAGTGTAAATGCTGTTTTGCATGGTAATTGTTTATTGTTGAGGTAAATTATTTAATTAACCAGAACTGATTAGGTTCGTGTTTATGTAAATAATTTTCAATTTGAAGGTTTATTCAAAAGTTTTTCAATTAATAATTAATTATTTATTGAATCGCATATATTGATATTATTTTGGTAATAAATTTCTGTGTAATATATTATGCCTTGATTTTAATACGAACGAAGGCAAAAAAGTAATAACAATTCCTTAAACGATATTTTGGTATCGAAAAGTAGTAAAACTTTTTAAAATTTTCATTCTTTCAAACTGTACTCTGTGTTTTCGATTCAATACAAAAAATCAGTAAAAAAAATCGATAGTATGTTAGTGCAGATAATCGGCCTTACTATCTTACCAAGATGGAGTTATCCGATATCATAGAAAACTGCCATAGCCAGAAAATGAGTGAAATTTTCTTATTTTTTTGTGATTACCCTCGTCGTCATTACCCTTTGCTCTGGTGGTTGGTTGGTTGGTTGCAGTGGCAAGCCATTAAATAACGTCCATGTACCTTAATTAGCGATTTTTCACCTTTTTGCTATCACATTCTTCGCAAGAACCCTAGTAAGAAAAGTAGAGACTAAATCCATCCCACTGAATTTAGATAATTTAATAGGTCTTTCATCTTCACCGATGAACAGTCTGATATTCTATCAAAGAAGTATCTTCCTAAGAACCTATATCACCTGGACGCTAAAGACGGGCATTCAAAGAGAAAATGTATTATGGTTTTTATTATAGGTGCACCGTGTTAATCTGGAAGTTGCACATAACTTAAGTGCTTTGCTTTTGCTATTGCCAAGTTGTAGATAGAAGAGGAAGGTACTTCTTTTATTAGAAGGAAAATTTTCTTGTAATTCTCTGATCCTTATACCTAATGCAAAATGTTTTCTGTTTAAATAAGTACAGTTGTAGTGACAAACATTTATTACAACACATATTATTTTATGCAAACTTCTAATATTCTTCGTGAATGTTAAAATTAAGGTTCTCTCAGTTTTTCTCATACATACTAATAATTTTTTTCCTTTACTTTATCTTTATGTTTTTTGAATAATTTTGTTTTTAATAATTGATGGCTCGTAGTTACATTATTTAGTGTTTGGTATGTGGAAGAACACTCGTAATATAAGTCAAAGACTAAATAAATAAGTGGAATGGACCACTTTCACTATTATATAATTATTGATCTAGTAATTGATCATTCTCTTGTTTTGAACCATAACTAGTTGATTGGTGGTCAAAATACTCATAACTGATAGAATAATTAATAAAATTTCACTGTCATATAAAAAAAGGAAATAATCTTATTTAAAATGAGATGTTCCATTTTCACATTATGTTACGGGCTCCAAATGTTTCCCTAGCTTTTATTTGTCTCTTTTGTATGTCTTATTGATAGTTGTTATCAGTTGATATGTAGACATCTAAATAAGAGAAGACATACTTAATATCTGTGATTTGACAAAGTCTGTAATACTTATATTAATTAATGTTTTTAGAATAGCATTCTTAACATGATTACTGCGCAATATAAAACATTTTGCCATCACTCTTTTTACTGCATAATATAAGTTTTTCTTCTATTTCAATGAAAATGAAATAATTTAATTTGTAATTTAATAGTTAAAATTGTTTTATTGTATAGCAAAACGGGTTTTTAATAACAAAAAGAATCCATGGCATTTCGTTCTGAACTGTTTTTGCGAATATATAATTTAAAGCAAAATCTTGTTATTAACTGTAGTATATAAATTTATTTTATCATAGCTTTGCGCTCTTTTCCAAAAAGAAATGGAAGAATTGCAAAGCTCTCATCTATTGAAGTAGCGCTACAAATCTTAGAAAACCTTTTTATGTAGACTTCGAAAAACTATTCCAAACTGATATTGGAAGCCTCATTAAATTCTCAAAAGAAATTATAGTAATATAAGCGATAAAGGTAGCTTTTGAATCAAGATTATCCGGATCACATAAATACTACAACATAAATTATTGGGAGAGGGGATTTTTTTTCCATTAGGCGTCTAACATAAGCTACCATATTGTATTTATTTAAAATTTATTTTTATATGTAATAACAGTTTTTTATTGCAGTCCAGATCAAAATTCATAAGTTCTTTCAATCGTCAAACTTATTTCAAACAATGTAGCTAAAAGTTAGAAGACTCATCTATGATAGTTTTCTGTTATGATCACCCATCATTCTGGATATTTTAATGGCCAAACTTATTATATATTCGTAGCTGAAAGTTAAACATTAATCCATAGATTTAATGTTTTAGAATTTTTGTTTCTCTAATTATTGTTGTGTTTTTTTTAAACACGTACAAGGTGTGTAAATATAAAGATAGAACAAATAAGATTTAAAAGCTGTTAGTACGAGGCGTGTTATAAAGTCCTTCAAATAGGGCTTGTCAGTGCTAAACAAACTTTTTGCGTTGTTATCTTAACCCACATTTATTTATTAAACCACTGAAATATATATGTAACATCAATCTTAATAAACTATCCTCATAAAAACTGACCTTTCTCAAAATGAAAGTAAACTTATTTAATTAAACTAAGTTATGAAATAACAAATTTTATAATTTTATTTAATTAAAAACTTATCAGCAATGGGTCGCCTATACACGCCTATAATTCTTAGTATTACATGTACGAATATAAGTTCCATTTGTTATGATTATATTGTAGTAATGCAAAGTTAAATATTTTTGCTAAATGTGAAATTTTTGCAATTAAACACACCTTTAGCAGTTACCGAAGCATGTGTATTCATTTGTCATTCTATTATTAATAGAATAAAAGTTCTCTAATGTTAGTCTGGAAAGTCGGCCTGTTGCTGATGTTCTCCTATTGAAGTTTCGTGTTAATATGTCTCACTTAAAACATACGTTAATAAATGGCACCAATTTGCTCGCACTCATAGAATCAGATAAATTATGTGCTGGCATTTGTGTGATGTTGTCTTTTGAAGAGCTGGTACCGACACTTTGCTGACACACTTTACACATGCGACACTTTTACACTTTTGTTTCTATTATTTCTATTATTTCTCTGCGCCCCTATTTACAATGGGTTAGTGCTAGCTAACGCCTCCCTCCATAAGCCACAACAACTTGTAATGTGATTATACCAAGGGGGTTTCATTTTACACATTGCCACAAATTTGTTGTGTTATGATTTGGTCAGTTTTAATTTTTAGTGTATTTTTCTGCTACTTGAGTAACTTACGAGTATAAGTACATCGCATTGAGGGTGAAAGTACTTTAGACTTTATTTCAAATTCTACTTTGCTTTAATTACATATTTATTTCTACACTTTGTATATCGTTTTACTTAAAGTGTCATTTCTCACAATCCGGAAACATTGTCAACTTATCTTATCAATCTTTGAATTATTTATTTTTTTTTTAATATTATTTTACTTTACTGAAGGTTTTCTTGCTCGAGATAACCGCAAGCAAGCCATCCACTAATCCGCAAATTGTTAAGATTGCAGCAACTCTTCATCTTGCAGTGATGATGAGATTTTTGAGATTTTCTCAAGCTCAAGTTAGCGTGTGACTTCAGTTGCCCTAAGTATATGCTAATCTGTAGTTTGTCATTTTGACTGCATAAAATGTTGTCTCCATTTGTATCTGATTTACTCATATACTATAACGACTCGAACATCATCATAAACATTTGTGGTGGCACTGTCGACTTCGCTCATCTAAGCTCCACTATAAACTTTGTTTTTATTTGCATTCAACTGAGTGCTTTTTTTACCTCACCATATAGCGGCGTTTATTGTGTATTTCAAGTGACTATGAATCTTACATATAAGAAATTCCCATGATTAAATCTGGTAGACCACAAAAATCTACAATTTCTGCAGTTAACTGCTGTATATTGTTTTCCATCTTCATAAATAAGTTCACTAAAAGTTGTCTACTTTCTATATCTCAACTAAAAATTATTATTTTTTTTCTATTATTATTATTGCGTTTATGCATTTTTAATAACTTTTTTGTTTTATGATGCTTTTTACATAGTAAAGATTTCATGTTCCATTAATTTTTTCTTAACTTTCAAAATCAAAACAAAAAAAAAATAAAACATTAAATACGTAACTCTGCATTGCAACACAAAAAGCAAAATAAAAAAAATATGAAAATATATAATTTAATTTATTTAAAAAATTAAATTTATTATTTAAATTAATTATTAGCATAAATTTCACTTAATTTGTTTTTATTGATATATAATAAAATTAATAAGTTTAATTAATTAATTTATTTTCTTTCTTCTCTTAACTGCTTCACAGACGACTAGTGAAAAACTATCAGCCCAAGAAAAAAGAGGAGGAAGATAATGAGTAAGTATTTATGCTAAATGGTTAAGTTAGCTATGTTAAAGATACAAATCTAATCATACATTTCAATTAATTATATTATGACAACATATTTAATTTCGAAATAAACGAAAAAAAAATCGGTTGCATATTGTTAAGCACGTATTTATTTTAGTTTATAATTTATTATTGGCTATTCGCCAATGTTTGAAAAATTTGGCTGCTATTTTCGTATTATTTTGAAAAAACCATGAAGCACAGTAATAAATTTATTTATATATAAAATATGTATAGATTTTATAAGTATAAGTACATAAATATACTTATTCTTATATATAAAAAACAAAAAAAACATATCTAAATAAGAATTGTAGTTGCATTTTAGTGCTTCCAGCTCAAAAAGCAGTATATTTTGTGTTCATATAAATTAACTTTAAGAAAATCTAAAGAAATAATCTTGTTTTGAAATATAATAAATAGAAATATAGCAGTCATATTTTTTATTTTATTAACAAGCATATGTTATTATATATATTACTATTATTAGAAGGGCGAATGTTATGTTGGGGCATATTAGAGAATATGCTCGCTCAGCGTCTAAGCTGGCAAGATTTTTACATACATTTTCATAAAATGAGGTTAGGTTACAAAATGATAAAAATTATTACATACAATTTATAGTTTTAAACATTCATTAAAAATTTATAATTTAAAATTTTTTTAGTCATCTTTTGAGTATTTATTTAACTTAATTTAGTTTTACATTTAGAAAAACAGATGGTTTATCTGTTTTCTTTGATCTTTATAAGTTCTGCATATTTCTTAATGTAATGTCACTGACTTAAAAAAGCATACAAATAATTATTCTCTATTTTATGTATAATTTATTTTCTACTACATTATTATAACTACTCATATTACTTCTCCTGAATGTTATTGAGAAATATATTATCTCATAAAATTATAAATTAGCATTTATTAGATTAGTTTGCCATCTTACTAGTGAAGAATTGGGGTTGTTACGTTAGCTTAGTTTAATAGCAAACTTTATTAATAGATTTTTTCAAAGTCAAACATAACGAAGAAGTTATTTTAAAATAGAAAATGCATAAATATGAGTAATGCATTGCATGACAAAAAACATATTCTTTTAAATTTCCATTTTTGTTTTCTCCCATTATTGTTACAGTGGTCCTCATTAGTGGTCCTTGGATCTTTTTTTAAATTTATATTGCTATATTGATTACTCTATATATTTCTTTGGCCAACACATATTTCTGCTCATTAAAATACTTATTAGAATATTCAATACTGCAGCATGATAAAGCAGTCATAGAAATAAATCGGAAGTATTTAGGTTAATATTTGTCTTAACGGGATACTGGACTATAGGACAGCATAAGTTAAGATCAAATCTGCTGTAGTGCGTGTTCGCCAACACTCGAACAGTACTTGTCTTGTTTATGTGTAAGCTTGTCCAGGCTTGCGCAGAACCAGACTTAAGCTCTTCGGCGTCCTACTCTTTAACATACTCAGTTATATTTCCAATATTTACATTGACTAGATTCTTACCATGAATGCGTCCGGCTGATTCTAATATACCTATCCTTCTACCCAATATTACGAGTGATCTGGAATTAAAATTAATTTCTTAACTAATTGTTGAGGACTCTTTCATCCTTTTATTTCATTTACTTATCTATGGTTATTTATAGCGAATAACCACTAGACCTACACATCCATAGTGTGTGAAAAATAAAGATCACCATGTAAATATTAAGGTTTACATTTGCATTGAGAGGGTATTCGCTATACAAAATAAATACAGTGTTCTAGTTTTTGTATACACGCAAACTCAAATAGTCCTTTTTTTGTTGTTGCTGTAGCAGTCAGACATGACAGGTCCACCACCGGTTCTAGAAATACCTACTTAAACTGATTTTTTGTATGGTTGAAATAAGTTGGAAATTGTGACTGTATTTGAAAATCTATCACGTAGAAAATAATCTCTGCATATCAATGCATTAACTATATGAGTATTTCAGAAAAATATGTGTACATGATGATTCAGTATTGTTTTACGTTGAATATAATAAATAGAAATATAATTTTTAAGAACTTATTTGCAATTTTAAAATATAAATAACGTATATAAATCTATAATACGTTAACTTTATTAAATAAAAACCTTAATTACAAACACTACAGACATATTTTTCATACTCATCTCTCAAAAGTTCAGTGACCATATTACACGCTGACAAAAGCAAAAATGCATTAACCAAATTTTTTATTTAAAAAAATTTTTTTTTAAAACAAACAAAAAAAAAAAATAAATAAAAACTTTTGAAAATATTTATTTTATTTTCTTGCAGTTTTTTATGTATATTTTGCATCATTATGACGCATCAATGCATTTCGTATTTTCTGTATAATTAGCAAAAATTTACATATTGGACTAAAGTGATATACGTGCGTTTTTTTTTTTTGAAACATAAAAAAAGTGTAAATTTTAAAATTCTGGCGCTAAAATTTAGTTTAAATATCATAAATGACATCATTTTGTCCTCGATTGTAAAAACGTTCTTTGCATTTTAATTAAAATATTGAACAATATTTGTAAATTAATAAAAATTCCAAACCAATTTTTAACTGCCATATCAAATGTATAAATATGGTTTTTATTCCTTAAAATACTTTTTCTATTATTCGCATTTTGAATAAATTATGCAAAATGATTATTAATTCAATTTAGCATTTGCGTGCTTTTAAAAGTATTTAAACTAATTTTAATTATATATCAATGTGTGTTCATTTTTATATATTTTTAATTTTAATAGTTTCAATTAAAAGTAATTACACTTAAACTTTGAATATTGAAAACACTTTGAATAGTTATTTTCTTAAAATTTTAAATTTAAATTTAATTTTTGTTTGTGTAAATCTTTTGATTTCTACAACAACGATGATTTACACAACAATTAAAAAATATTATAACAATAATTTTCATTTTGTTTTTTATAAACGGAGATACACAATTAGCTGTGTCTTTGTGATTAGCTATGGATCTCTAAAATCCTGAAATAATTTGTCACGACTTAATCTATAAAAAAATGAACTCCTATATTTTTCTTCGTCTTTCGTATATTATTCTGTCTTCCACTATGTTTTCTAGTTCAGTCAGCCACTGTTGATTCACGACTTCAGAAATGCTTGACATCAAGCTAAATTTTGATGATGGTTAGATAATTCAATTTTACAACAGCGGCTCTGAAGTTCACAGGTTTTATTATTAAAAATCAAATTATAAATAACAATAAAAACAGCTGGTTTTAAACATCATTTGATTTTAAATTAAATAAAAATTAAAAATGTAAACTTTGATCCTACAAAAAAATTATTAGTTGCTTTTCAAAAAAAAAAATTTTTTATACTGTGAGTAAACATTTTGCCCTTTTTCAACACATAAAGTTAAATAGTTAAAACATAACCTATATTGTGAATTAGGTTATAACAACAGCTATTCGTATTAACGTTAGAGTCAAATCCGTTTATGTATTTATTTAAGATTTTATATTTTACTATTACCAAAAACCTCTATTTTCATATATTTTATATATATTGTTTTAGAAAATGTAGTATAAGCATTAAAAAAATGTGTTAAATAAATACAAATAAACATGTATGTATTTGTTAGTAGTAGTGTTAATTTTTTAATTAATAAAATTCAAGTTCTTTGCAAAATTAAACATTTCCATATTAAAATATATTCTGTAAAGTTGAATGTTAACTCATAACAGCGTCCCAACATTATGTTAAAATCTAACGACTGTTAGATTTTTTAACAGAAGCAGTTTGTATGTTTTTGGTTCTATGTTAATGCGATGTTTTTGGCAGTTTATATTTTATGGTACTGCCATGTGAAAAAAAAAATTAATTTTATTTTAAAAAGGCTTAAGTAATATTTTCTATTTTCTTTAATAAATCTTCAATGCTTACAATAAAATAATAATTAAAAAGAATTTTATAGTCACACATTATACAAATTAAAGTTAAATATGTAGTTATTAAAATTATACTAGCTATTAACAGACGCGTATCATAACAACTTTTTGAGTACATATAACATATAGTAAAAAATTTATAAAAATTTTAATTTCAAGATGATGATATCGCTATACTATAAACTACTAAATGTTTTTAATAAATAAAAAGGCATAGAGAGGGGTTATGAAAAAATCTGGCAGTTAATGGAGTGTAAAAGTGGTCAAGTGCACCGACTTAACTAGCCTCAACATAATAAATAATATTTTCTTGAAATTACCTAGATTGCATAAATTGTTCAAATTGATTTTTAAAATTCGTTTTCAATAGAAAGATATTTCGAACAGTAGTTAATTATAATAATAAAATTTTATTATTTACTAATTAGGACACGAGTTCAACTCTTGGTACTTGCAGTGTCAAATAATTATTTACAAATAATTAAATACAAGAAATAATTCCAAGACCACTGATGATGGGTATGTGGCAATACTCCAAAAAAACTTTATGATCTGCCAAAAACTAAATTGATTAATAAATAAAGTTGAACTAAGATTGTTTTTCAACTAAAAGTTGAGAAAACTTTAACAGTAATATTAGGCCCACTACTTTTATTTAAAGGACACTAAAATGAAAACAAGTTAGCAAATGAATACAAGTCAGAATACAAATAGTAGTATTCACAATCTTGAGTAACGAGCTCAGTAACCGAGTAACAAAAAAAATATATTTACTTAAATTATATTTTGTTGATATCCGAACCGAATCATCATGTTATTCGGTTACTCAGATTCCTAGTTAAGATGGCAAATCCATTAATGTTCTTGTGTAACTACTTTAATATCCTATCTGAAAGCAAATCTTATAATGTTA
The DNA here is from genome assembly GCF_002237135.1 of Teleopsis dalmanni. Classification (NCBI taxonomy): domain Eukaryota; kingdom Metazoa; phylum Arthropoda; class Insecta; order Diptera; family Diopsidae; genus Teleopsis; species Teleopsis dalmanni. Next base: position 158,273,458 of record NC_051846.1, on the reverse strand, counting down.
AATTTTTAAAATTTTAAATAATTGTATTATTCATTTCCTTTTCAGATTCTCTTCTTGGCAGGCATTTCGAAATGTGCTGAAAGAAATCGGTGATTTAGCGGGACAACGTGAAGTTGTTGCTGAATCACTACAATTACAAATTATACAAGCGGTAACGCTGCTATCAAAAACATTAAGAGAAGAAAGAAAAGTGAGTGTATTTATGACATATTTCCCATAATACAATAATTGTAATATAATGTATTTTTTTTTTCACAGAAATGTTTAAATGACGGCACAACACTACAACAGAACCTTAATTATCAATTAGGTGCACTAGAACGTGCAAAACGTAACTATGAAAAAGCCTATAGGGACTCAGAAAAGGCCATAGAAAGTTATAAAAAGGCTGATATGGATTTTAATTTAAGTAGAGCAGAAGTGGAACGGCACAAAAATGTTATGACCCAAAAAATACAACAGTCCGATGATGCAAAAAATGAATACGCAAATCAATTACAAAAAACAAATAATTTACAACAACAACATTATAATGTGATGCTACCTGCGGTAATAAAAAACACCATAACTATTTTATTAAAATAAAAAATAAAAAATATTAATATGAAATATTATCTTTAGGTATTTAATCGTTTACAAGAGTTAGATGAGAAACGCACTCGAGGTATACGGGAGTTTATAGTTGGTGCTGCTAAAGTTGAATCAGAGGTAGCACCTATAATAGCTATATGTATGCAAGGTATTGTTAAAGCCGGCGAGTCAATAAATGAAAAAGAAGATTCCTTTAAAGTCATAGAGAGGTTAGTGAGAATTATTTAATTTAAATATTGTTAACTTAATAATATATTTAATAACTTCTCTATATAGGTATCAATCTGGTTTTACGCCACCAATCGATATACCGTTTGAGGATTTATCTAAACAAGATCACGATACATCACAAGATTCACACTACAGTAATATGCAGTCAAACCATTTAACAATGAAAGGCACTATGAGTGCGAATAAACTTAAGAAACGTGTAGGAATATTCAATATATTTGGTAGTAATAAGGTAAATATTTTACATATTTATTATATATAAAAGACTGCAAGTTTCTTTTTAAAATTATGTATTGACATTTCTTTTAAGTCTAAATGTTTTTTTTTTTAATTAGGAATACGCCTAAATTTTGTGTATTTAATTGTTAACTTTACAAATATAAATGAATTAGTTATTATACTTCGGAAGTGTTTCTAAATATTTTTTTATATATCTACATAAAATTTAAATTATTGTCGTGTTAATATAAAAAAAATTTGTCGTAATATAATAGCCACTTTGATAGTTTGATGAAAAGATTAAAAATTTTATTTAATTTAATAACTTATATTGATAGTAAAATAATAGTATATGGTAATAGGAAATAATTTTTTTATTTTAGAAATAATTAAATTAAATAAATAATTTAATGTAGAAAGAACATTTAAAAACCAAAACGTAATTTTTGAATTAATGATATCTACCTTATGTTAATTTACATCTGCAAATAGCCAAAAAAAAAATGAAATTTTGTGCCTGAAATAATTGAATATTATTATAAGTTGTTCGTCAAACTGATATTACTATATAGTGTAGATTTTTTGTGGTTATCGCTCGAAATGACGAGTAAAACCATGAAATTAGTTTGAATCATACTCTGAAAAATATACTCATACCACTTTTGCATTCTTAATAAAGTTAAAGATATCTCACAAGAGGTGGACTATCGCATAAGACTTAACAAATTTTGTTGGTTATTAACCCATCTAAAACTAGGCATATAATTAATTTTAATATTATCGAAATCTGTAATATTGTTCATGTTGTTAGCAATAGAAAACACAGGCAGTAAGTCGAATTTCTAACATCTCGACGAGGTTAGGTGTGGCCGCTGCTACGAGAAAGGGAGAAAATTAAAGTACTATTAGTAATGAATATAGGAATTTGAATATGATTTTCAAAGCTAATAAATTTATTTGACTGATGCAAGTAGTTATTGAATTACTTAAACTGTGAGGAACGGTGTCACATAACATCAGTCTACGAATAATTCTTAACAGGAATCTGTCACAGAATTTCCTTTTTACCTAACCTAATTTTGTATCTACTTGGACAAGTTTCAAATAAATATTATTGTACGAAAAGTAGGATAGAATATTTATTAAATTCAAATCGCTCAATGAAATTACAAGTGATATCACATATCTTAATACATAGAGTTACAAAACTTCGAATATATGTAGTATTAATAGTTAATTTAAAGTCTTATGTGATGATTCCTGTTCTCTATTTCCTAGTTTCGCTTGTCTGATATCGAGTAGGGATTGTCGTTTTCTTATTTTATATTATTACCTAATTAAATAAAAATTATACAATTAATAAATAAATTAAATAATTTTGTGAGTTAAAACCTAATTTTATTGTTAAAGAGATAAATTATTATTTAAATTTTTTTTTTCTTTATTCTTTATTTGTTTATTTTGTAAACATCAATCTATCAATTTAATCTAATCGATTATCGTTCCTTTTTACAAAACTATTTTTACTGATTTAATAAAAATTCATTTATTGTTATATTAAATAATTGACAATTAAGTATACAAAAAATCCATTTTTAAAAGTGTCTATATAATATCCCCTTATGAATAATATATTTAAACCCTTTTTTTTCTTAAATATTTTATGTCAAAATATTTATGAATTTATGTGTTATTAAATAGAAATTAATCATATATTAATTACGAATATGTTAAACTATTTATTTAATATATATCTTCATTACCACAAGCTTAATTGTTTCATTTAAGGAAATCAATTGCTTTTTAAAAATGAATTCTAAGTTTAATTTTTTTACGTGTTTTAAATTTTTTGTTATTTAAGCTTTATTTTATATTTCCTATAAAAATATATTTTTGTAATTATATATTTTTTGTTTTTATTTCTTTAAATGGTTATTGAATTTTTTTTTTTGTAACTTTTTGTAACTTTTTTTATAATTTAAATTTTTCATTGTTTTTAAATTGTTTTTGTTAGTTGCATTTTATATTTTATTGCTTTTTGAAAAACATAATTTAAATTATTATTTGTTGTTGTTATTAGTTTTTAAATGTGCTTTTGTACTTTGTAGATTTTTGTTTTAATATAGAATGTATTTCTTTTTTGTATTTATTTTCATTATTTCTCATGATGTCTTTTCTTTTTATATATTTTTCTACAAACTTTTCCTCATCCACAAATATTGAAAACATGATAAAATTATATATATAAAAATAAAATATATGGACGTTTGTGATAATTTAAATCGTAACTGAATTTTATGTAAGTACCAAATGTCCGAAAAGTGTTGTTTCATGTTGTAATGTTTTAGGCTAAAAACAATTCTTATATTCACACTCAAACCCAAAATGAACAACATGTCAAAAATGCTTTTGTTTTAACTAATTCGAAAAGTTATTTATTGTTGTGTTTAACATAAGTTACAATCTTTATTGTGTTTAACAAATTCTAATAATTGTTTGCGCAATTGCTTTTGTTATTATTTTTTATCGTTTATGTATTTGAAGAAAATATTAGAGAAATAAAAAATTTAAGAGATACCAGCAGTTTTTTCTAATAGATATTTAGAATTTATATGTTTATACCTTCTCATATAATTTCTTTCCAACTAAACGTGTGATATTTGATCTTTAACTAACTTAAGGATTATCAAATAATTTGAGGATCTTCAGCTAACTTAAGAAGCTTCAATTAACTTGCTAATCTTCAACCAGCTTAGGAAACTTTAATAAGTTTGAGAATTTTCAACTAGCTTAATAATCTTCAACTAGCTTGAGGATCTTCAACAAACTTGAGGATTTTCCACTAACTTTTCAAATACCTTGAGAATATTTAGCTAACTTAAATTAAGACATAATCAATTATATTATGTTTGACAGTTATGAATTAAACTTAATAAATAAATAAATTAATAAATTTGTATTAGGATCAATGTTAATTAAATTTAATTAATTTTTTTTTTCTGAATTGTGTCAGTTTGACAAATTTAATAATTGTATATCAAGCAGTTATATATATATACCATAACACACCTTTTTTTATTTAATTGACAAATTTGTCAACTATTTATTGAAACTTGACAGACACAATAAAGACCAATATCATTGAGCAAAAGTATCTTAGCTTCTTTTAAAATCATATTTGAACAGAAGAAGCAAAATTATAATATTCGATATCGAGTGGCATAGTCTCTTTCATAATCTTTTTCTACTTTAATAGAAACGGATGATGGAAATAGATGGATATTTCATCTCAAAGTGACTTGAAAAGGTTGTCCTATTATAAAAAGTGTCTAAATAAAATATTCACTTAAACTATGAATTCAATATTAATGCAAAATATTATAGATTCTGTTATAATATGTTATAACTTCAATTAAAATTCAAAATTCAAAAATAACAACTGTTTTATAATAACTTTTCAAAGGAATTCATATTCATTTAAAAATTGTAACACTATTTATAATATAAAATCATACACGTAAAAAATCTCTAAAATATTTTCTTCTATGACATTTTTTAATTTTTATTTTGTTTTCAAAAAAATCGTTCAAAAATTGGTGCTTCAATAGTCAATAATTAGTCACAAAAATGTAATAACCATAAAATTTTGTATTAAATTGCTAAAGCTTCTAAACCAATAAAAATAAACTACATGTGTTAATTCCTCTAAATGTGTATTTATATTGCATTCTAGTATTTGTTGTTTATCATTGTAATTAATTTTAAATAAATTACGTTTTTATTTAATTCCTTTTTTATAATATTTCTTATTTAACGTTTATATATAAAATTAATTTATTAAATAACTAATTTTTTATATATATTTTTTCTCTATTTTTTTTTTCTTTTTACATCTTATATATTAATATTTTTTTTAAACAAAATATTTTTATAAAAACATTATTTTGGCTTTCAAAATTTAAATTAAAATAATTAATAAATTCTTTTTACATTTTACTAAATTATAAACTTTCATGCAAATTCTCACATATATGTACATATAAACAACATATACACATATATATACAAACGAACACGCCTACAATTTAAACTTCAATCATATAAATGCATTTAAATATGTGATACGATTTCAAAAACTCTGTCGTAGCAACAGAAGATTATTGAAGCCTGTATCACCATGAAGGTATGACTTAACGCTGCTTTATTATTATATACTAACCATTATAAATTAAGTACATATCTATCTACTCTTTGTAATACTCACTATTCTCACTTCATAGATTTTTCCATTTTGGTCATTAAATCACTTTATTACTTTTTGCAATAGTTTAATTATATTTTTTATCACAAAGCAAATATTTTTAATTTTATTATGAAAAATATATATAAAATATAAACAAATATTATTTTAAGTTTGAGTATAATATTAATTTAATAATTAATTTAAAAACTTGCATGGATAATTAAATAATAATTTGTATTTAATGTTTGTCCAATATAATATTTGTACTTTGATTTGTATCACTATTTACATTACCTGTTGTTATTGTTGTAATTGTTCTTAAATCGTGCACTATATCATAAAATAAATATAATTTATTCATTTTATTTAATATATTATTTAATATTTTCGGTTTTTCTTTTTCCAATCCACAAATTTTATTTTCTATAGAATTCATTAACTGCGGACGGCCAAAAGGAAGATTTTAGTGATTTACCACCGAATCAGCGACGTAAAAAGCTACAAGCTAAAATTGCTGAATTGCAACAAAAAATCAGTCAAGAAACAGCTGCACGTGATGGTCTAATGAAAATGAAAGTCGTTTATGAAGCAAACTCATCGCTAGGAAATCCAATGACAGTGGAAGGACAACTGAACGAATCCGAGCACAAATTGGAAAAGTTAAAAATAGATTTAAAAAAATATCAAGGATATTTAGAAAAAGCAAATCAAGTACCCATGGCGAATAATAGTCCGCAAGCGAACCGTAATACTTTCCAAAATGGTCACAGAACATCAAGGTTTGATAAATAAAAATATATTTAAATATATAGAGAGAAAAAGGTAATATATATATATTTTTTTTTTGTTATAGACATTCCAATGGTAGCACCGAAGATAATAATGATGAAGGTGATGACCAGCCTGATGATGCTGGCAGTTTAAGCAGGTCAGATTCAGAGGATAATGTGGCGCAAATACAAAATGGGCATAATAATAACAATAACGGGTACACTCATAAGTCTATGTTTGTTTGTTTTAAGCACCATTCTTTATACATAATTTTCATATTTCTAATTTCTATATACTTTTGTTTTCCTTACTCTTCTTACTATTCATTTAAATTCATTGCACATTTATTTAAATTACTCATTTAATATCAAAAAATTAAAACATATGGGTGTAGAAGAACAAAATCTAAATATATTCGTTATAACCATTTCTATAATTTAATAACGTTAGAATTATTAAAAGTCATTTAATTTTATGTACATATATATATCTCTTTCTAATATTCTATTTCATAATATGGTTTCAGTGAAAGAAAGAATATTGGGTATTACCATAGCATATAGTTAAAGTGTGTTATGTTAGGTTATGTCACGGTTAAAAGCGAAGCCTCCATACAGATCGCGAGTTACACTAGAGCTTTTGTTTTCTAATGCACTATCTTTTCGTATGGAATTGGTCAACTTAACAGTATCTATGTGACGTGTATATTTAATGCCAGAATTAACTGCATCAATTTAACCAATTTATTAAATTTTTTTTTGAGAATTTAGAAAGATTTCTGATATTAGTAGGCTTGCTTTTTGTTGATGCTAAACATTTACAGAATATCAGCTATTTAATAAAAAATAATTCTTGCTTTTCCTTTTCGCACAAGTCGCAAATATCATCAGTCAAACCTTGAGAACACCTTTCCTATTAAGCAATGACCGGCTTAATGACAGGATATAATATTGTCCATTTTGTAGATATAAACATATATTTTTTATGTTTATATAAACAAAAAAGAAATAACTCCTTGGTGGAAGCTAAAATTTTGTTTTTATCTTTTAAATATATAACATAAGTTTTTACCTATTATAAATCAAAAATATATCATTACATTTTAATAGTATTTTGTACTTTAAAATAATCGTGGTAAATTGTTAACGATTCTAAAGCTAGCGTCAAAATGTGTGCCTGTATTGAAATTTATAGACTTGTATATTTATAGACTTGTTCTATGCTTAAATATGTAAACTTTATTGGTATAAAAAGTATACACTACATTTTATACGGCCCATATTTTTGTTGTTTTAATTCATCGAATAAAAGACACATTTTTTTGCAGTGAAAAGAATGAAATTATTGTTCCTCAAAAGAACACGATATATCCGTGCTTGAAGACACTTCGAAAAGATACAAGACTCTTGCATCAGTAGGTATTAAAATTGTAGAATTTTGGTGACATATCATAGTATAATATCCAATGACTTATCGTCTGAATTGTTTGTTTGCTGATTCGTTTGTATAATCGTTATATTATGCATTTTCTTCTCAAATTGCTACGGTGATTATTAAATGTCTGAATTAACTAACTTTATCTTTATAGATTATATATTTATATTTTTCCATGTAGTTAAAAAACACATGTGGTTATATAGATATTTCTTATATAGATATTTATGTAGATATTTTTTATAGATATTTATTAGTTTTAAATAAAATGAACTAATTTTAATGTAATATAATTCAATATAGTAGCTAAAGTTATGGCGTACTAATTTTTTTCACTATATCATTAACTTTGGACTAATCATAAAATGTTTTTCATATATATATATATTGTTTATTATATGTACATGTATCTACTTTAAAGTAATACAATTTCTCTAATGTACTCTCGTCTCTTTATTTTGGTTTTCTCTAAACTCACAATTAAAATTATGGGATTTACTTAAATATTCAAAATTATAAAATACAAAAGTCGCCACAATATGCTAATTTATTTAAAAGTAATTGTAATTTATTATTAATTACTTATTTAATTTTCAAATAATTTTTT
>NC_051846.1:158205564-158265262 GCF_002237135.1 Teleopsis dalmanni | reverse complement strand
TTTTGTTATTTAATAAGTCAACTCATGCTTTCATTAATAGGTGCACAGTGTGCATATTTAACTATTTTTTTTATATTTATTTTTTTTTTTTTAAATAGATACGTTTATATTGTACGACTATTTTCTTCTACTTTTACCATTTTTGTTTTTAATTGCCAATTGTGCACTTTAATGTCTTTAAATCCGCCCACATTTTCACCCAACAAAATTATGAATTTTTGCTTAATATTGTTTACTTTACACTTATTTTTACTTTTCACTTGTTAAAACAATATCGAGCCTCTGCCGTTTGTAAGTCTAGGCTTTCACGGCAACGTTTACTAAGTTGTTTGGAAAATTTTCACACGTGTTTGTTGTAGTTTTTCTTTAAATTATTTGTTTTCGTGTAATTTGTTTAGTTGCTGCTGCCGAGATTATTAGATACGGCACCGGCACCAGTGGCACCAGTAGAAGGCAATGACAACCTGACAATCGCACACATCAAAATACTAAGTAAAGAGCATACGAGTATAAGCAAGTGTCATTCAGTCCGTTGATTTTCACCTTTGGTTGCCACTGTCTTGGCCGTGGAACGCACATTCCAAGCTAAGCTTAGTTTGCGCATGCGTTTCGCGTTTGGGTTTGGCTTGCTGCATTCATTATTGACTTAAGTAGTGAAAGTTTGACGTAACTTTTCACGCATTCTAGTACGTTTGCATTTCAACGATTTTATGTTTAGAATTTCTAATTAACTTAAAAGTTATTAAAAATATTAAAATATGAAAAAAACTAAGTAATTAACGAAGTAAGCAAATTGAGAAATTCTTAGACAAAAACAAAAAAATAAAAGAAAGACGTTAAGCAATATGTGAAATAACTGGAAAATGTTAATTACTTCAGAACTACTAATTCTAAGTTTCAAATATATTTCAAATATATTTTAAATAAACAAAATTTTGTTATCACAGCAACTAGTGATGGCTAACCAACAAAGCCGTTTATATCGATTGACTTATAATTAGTTATCACTACATTGAATTTTATATTACTGAGCGTGTGTCACCACTTCAAAAGGTTTTTTACGTTTGAATCTTCTTCTTAAGAGTAAAGTATTAATTAACTGATTCGAAAGAAAAAAAAATTAAAGCTTTCAATATTATGTGTACTATTCAATTTTTAACATCTAAGTATATTTATGTACTATTAAAATAATATTATTAATAAAATATAATATAAATATATTATAATAAATAATATAATGCTAATATATTAAATATCTAAAAATAGTATTAAATTCTTAAGATAACATAACCACAACAAAATGCGGTAAAGTTCAAGTTGCGAATATAATCTTTACTCATACAAAGCTTTTCATATATAAAATTCTATTAAAATTTAAAAAAAAACTGCATGTAAGCACTGCATGTACCGTCAAAACTTTTCTCTGTAAATTAGTAATATTGTACTGTGTTACCATTCTCGATTTTTACATGACTTGGTACTTCTATGTTCACATTAGCTGTTTGCTAATGTATATAAAATGGTTGTTATTAGAAACAATGTTGTCAACGCAACGATCCAATCTCTAAAGTCCATGTTATGTAGACTGTCACAAACATGTAAAAATTGGCCCTTCGAGCTATGACGAAGTACTTTTACTACTACTTTTGTACTTTATAGTTGTGCCTAAATTTAAAAGGAAATGCTCACTTTCAGTTTGACAAAATAACCAGCAAGAAAATACACATTGAGGCTGCAAAAGTGTTAATTTATTATTACAATTTTTTTATAATAATTGTTAACAGTATTTACAAAATTATACGCCTTTCCTTAAAATCGGAAAGTGTAAGAATTACACATTTTATTATACTTTAAATTTAGATTTTTTCCTTAAAACTTATTAAAATTGTAGTAATTTGATCCTAAAAGGCGCACATTCTGATATTTATTACTGCACCACACTGCTTTTGCCTAAGTGACGAGGCACAGATAGCACCGGCTATAATCACTTTCGCCAAATGTGAGAAAAAAAATACCAAAATTGGTACTTTTCTTCTGTATGGTGCTCTGGTACTCGTTTTTAGAAAATGGTACTTTTCTTCCGTATGGTACTCTGGTACTCGTTTTTAGAAAATGGTACTTTTTTGAAACTTGAACCTTATTGTACATATTATAATATTATCCAATTAAATTTATTTATAGATGCAATTGTGCACTATGAAACTAATATAATTTTATGTATTGATTTAGTAAAAATGTTGCGAGTGCAAAAGGTAAAAGCTAATTTCGATCGGAATGGATTTTTTGATCTTAAATAATATTGTGTTATGCAAAGGACTAAAAAAGATATGGCCAGTAAAAGATAGTTCGATTATTTGAATAATAATTTAGTTATGGATAAAAAGATTTATACTGTTCCATATCTTCTGTACATTTTATATATATGTCATTTTCTTATTAAAAGACAATAGCAAAAAATTAGTCCTTTTTTTTGTACAGAAATGGTATCTTTTTGACCCATTTGGTTTGAAAAAAAAATTTGATGGAATTTGAACCGACATATTGTTTTTTTTTCAATCTCAATTTTTTAATTTGCTTTGAAAACAACAACAATTTAGCTCATGATGTGCCCGAGACACCCTGTATAACGTGGTCATAAGAAAACTGTCTTTATAAATTTTCTTTTTATATTTTTCGATACCATTAGCTCATACTTTTTTAATGTTAAGACCGTGTGCGAGTTCAAGTAAATTGATGGTAAATTAAGGTTAATAGTAAATAATTTTGGTATTTATTTTATTTTATAATGTTGGTATTTATCAGAATTTCGAGTAGGGTAAATTAGATAAAAATTAGGTAAATTAGGTGTTATCATTGTGAAATGTTTATAAGATGTTTAATAAATAAATAAAAAAATTTGAAAACTTTTGACCAAAAATAAAAAATAAATGCAATAAATAAATATATTTAAATATAATAATATTTAAATAATAATATAAATATTTATATTTAAATAATATATAATATAAATATTTAAATAAGTGCAGTACAAAAAAATACCTAGGAAATTTCAATTTACTTGAACTCGCATACAGCCTAAGGATGATTTTAGTTGTATAAATTTTTCTTTTTTTTATTCGATATGTTATTGAACTAAATCCATTTATGTATATTATATATATTTAATTTGTGTCAATAAAATAATCGTTTCAAATTATGCAAATTATACAAGCACTTGTACTTGTAAATGGAGACCTTCAATCTTCTGTTTAGATTTGTTTTTAATACAATCGCCGAATTTACAAAGTCAAAATGTTTGGTAAAACATATTAAATAAAATCTTATTTAAAAATCATCTGGCGTTTATGTGAGCCCCGAAGCAAAATCGAAAGACCTAAAAAACGTAAACTTAACAAATAAAATTAAATAATTTTAAATAAAATAAGAAATAAAAAATTATAAAAACAAGAGGAACACCACTAATTGCATAATTCACAACAATTTGTTATTTATCGCGATGCGCGCGGGATTTAAACGTCAAAATACGCAACATGGTTGATGTTAATGACGATGAAGTTGTAGATAATGAAGTTAATGATAATTATCTGTTGGTTGAAGTCAATACGTAATTGCGGTACGCCGTAGCTGCGCATGCAAATTGTTTATTTTGCGCATGCTTAACACAACTAAGTACCGAACTCCTCAATTGTATTTAGCGAAGGCGAATCTCGAAGATTGCGTAGTTACTTGGCATTTTTATTTGTGGGAGGCAGCAGCAGCAGCGGCAATACAACACAACACAACACTAATTCGTTTATTTTGTTTGGGCTACAATGCTTAAACCCAAAAATAAAGCCTCAATTGAATATTGTAATTTGTTAAAGATTGACATACTAACGGTTACAGCAATAATAGAGGAAAGAGAAAAGAAGAAAAAAGATACACACGATGTTGCAGATAGAAAATACAAAATCAGAGCAACACGTTTTTAATGTTGCCAATGAATGTTTACTTTTACATGAAAATAAAAATACTACGAATTTGGCACATAAAGCTCAATGCACTATGCGTCATTATGTCATAAGATTGTGGCGGTGTGAGTGCGAGTGCGTATCTGTGTGAACGCCGCATTTTTAGTAGATACAAAGTGTCGCAAGTATTTCGTATTTCTTTAGACAACTTAAAATGAAGTCGAAAATAAAATTAAAATTTTCTTATTGTTGTGCTGTTGATGCTTTAAAGACCGAAATGCGAACAGGTTGTTTTGTTTGCTTTCTAAGCAATTTTTTTTTTTTGAACATTTTTACATATAATTTTTTGCTTTTTTGTTTATTTAATTTTGTTTTTTTAATCATTATGTTTAAACATATGGTTGAGATATTGTTTCAATTTGTTTGTTTTTTTAATTCTTATAATTTTTATAATTTGCTGTAAATTAAAATTGTGATTATTTTTGATTTTATAGCTACTTTTATGAGAAAATATGTTTTCACAATATAAAGATTGAAAAAAAAAATATATAAATATAGTAAAAATATTAATTCGTGGTAGCCCACAATTTTTCATGTTACGAAATATAAAAGTTTTAATTTGTGTATTTGTTTTTAAAGTATTATACTATACTTGATAAATCATATATAAGTATTATACTATACTATACTATACTTATGAGTACCTCACAGTAAAATTATAGAAACATCTGAAAAATTTTCGACACCTCCATAAAAATCATATGGTTGATATGATTACCAAATAAGAAAATTCTATTTTGTATATTTTTATATTATATGAATAGAAATATTAATTTATACATGGTTTATGATTACGTTCTAATATAAATACAGCAAGTGAATTTGTTAATAAAACATTCACAGCAGAGTAACAAAATTCCAGAAAAATGTGCGAACATAAAAGTCAAGTACGGCTTTGGGCCAGTTGGTTGAGATGCGCTGAATCTGAGTTTTACATTTGGCAGGACCCGAGTCCGCCAAAAAATTTGATCAGCTAAAAATTCAATTAAGTAAAATAATATAAAATGAATTTTTGTTGTTGTAGTTCGCTACTGTTCAAAAAACCCCTTTAATTTATACTAATTTATAATAATAATTTATAATAATATTTGGTATATTACTAATACTAATATTGTTTTATACAAACAGAGGAATTATAGAAACATCTGAAGAATTTCGAATTTCGAATAATGTCGATGTCTCCATAAAAATCATATGTTGTGATTACCAAAAAAGAGCATTTCATTTAGTATATTTCATTATAATACAATTAGATATATTAATTTAAACGAATAATATTTTTACACCATAACATAATTTTTCAAATTACGACATATTACTAAATGAAGTGACAAGTGCTGAGCACATGAATATCCAGACAGGGTATCGTACGTAAGATATCTGTAAAAATAATCGAAGAATGTCTCTATATCTGTAGATATGTTACAGTATATACTAGGTGCAACAATAAGTTTCAAGATCGCAAAAAAAAAACAAAACGGTTTTTGAATGTCATTAATCAAGCAGAAGAAATTGAATAAAAGCTCTTGTCATTTCATTAAACAAAGTAAGCAATATTTTATTTTAAGCATTGGATTTCAAAAACCTGTGTGCACTATAAGCGTACATTCCCTGATAATATAACGAGAACACGTTGAATGCAACAATGAATCCGTGCTTCATTTCATAACTAAAAATGATGCTTGGATGTATAATCATATTCCTGAATCAAAACTGAAAGCTAAAAAAGTGTTGAGAAACCGGCTTCTCGCTTTTTAAAGCAAGTTTAATATTAATAAAGAAAATTTAGCATTTCGCTCAATAAACCTACTGTTCAAATCAGTAAGTTACAAAAACAAATATGAACATTAGCAATAACCAGCTTATATGACAGATCAAGCTAACTATACCTTCTGGCTGTTCTTCCATCTCGGCACTCTTTCGACAACAGGCTGGTTTAAATTCAATGTACAATATGGCCTGTGGTTACATACATCAATGTCTTCAACTACAATCTTCAATTTCCACTATTGTCTTCAATTTTCACTACTGTCTTCAACTACTCTCTTCAATTACTGTCTTCAACTATTGTCTATTATCTCTTCAACTAATTTTGATAAACTGATAACAAAAAAAGCAGTACGCAATTGATGCTGATTTGCAGGCGTCTGATCTATGTTCGAGTAGGATCAGTCGAAACAGAGAAATGTAAAAATCCACGACTCCTCTAAAAGATGATAAAAGCAAATATGATTTTTGTTTTCGTCTGTTAATCCAAATGTTAACAACAGTGCTAAGTGTTATATGACTGTATGTTAATTAAAATTTTAACAATTCAAAATTTTCTTCTGAAACTAATAATTTTAGCGCAGATAGTATATGTAAATGATTCATATATTAAAAAATCTATTTATTATCCATACATTTTATTCGATAAATGTATATTCAATTTCTACTTCCGTTTGTATGATATATCAGTTAATGTAGAAACCAAATAAAATTTTGATCCAAAAAATTAAAACGATATTTTTAATTGAAAATTTTATCTATTCTCAATTTGAACTTCTTTATTAAAGAAAATTTTCTTAAATACAAATTCGCAGTTTCTTTTAATTTAAACGCAATTAATTGTTTTATTTATTTTTTTTAATTATTCTTATCTCATGAATAACGAAGAAATTAATTTAGCACAATTAGATACAAACTGGAAAGAGTTGGATTCAAAAACAAAAGCATACCAACAAAATTTGCTATGCTATTTTTGTTTATATACTCGAAAATATATTTGAAAATATTTTAGAAAAAGTCAAAAGAAAATCAAAATAAAGTTTTAAGGAAAATCTTTTTTATTTTTGCTTAATATTATAACGCGTTATTTGAAAATACGCGTTATTTGAAAATTATGACTAAAAGATGTGCATTTGATGGAAAATTTTATTTTTATATTACTTATAATTCATATAAGACGTACAGGGTGTTTATTTATAAAAGTGACCAACAATGTATATTTATAAATAATATAAATATATTTATTGTTGTTGTATATACAATTCGTTAATACATATGCTTCTGCTTATAACATCTGTTAAATATTAAAATATGGCAGCTAAAAATCATTACATAATAAAATATATTTATAATTAAACTAGAGTCGGTGGATTTTTAATTTTATATATAAAATATTTTATTTTTTACTGAATACAGCCAAGAATACTGGTTTCGATTTTATCAATTCATTCATCATGATACAGTGAGTGTATGATAGATTAGTACACATCTAATTAGAAACTAATTTAATAAGCAAGCGCATACATCAGATGTTTATATCTTTTTATATATTTGTGATATAAATAGTGGTTATTACGAATAACGAGTTCAGTAACTAGTTACTGATATATTTTTTATAATTTAAAAATGATATAATTTAATTTATTAATTTTTTCTTTATCTTGCAGGATCAATACGAAAACTTATCAATACACACAAACAAAGGCATTGAATTTCTGGACAAATATGGCAATTTCATCAGAGATCGCTTAGCGATAGAATCAGAATATGCAGCGAAATTGAGGTAAGTATTATTAAAAAAAAATCAAATATATTATTTATTTAATCTATTTGTAGAAAGTTTTCTACTAATAGAAATTTTAATTTCTGAATTATAAACGTTTAATTTTTCCTACTGAAACCTTTGGTTTTCCATGGTTTTAAAGCAGATTCCAAATATTTTTTTCGCGTTAAAAATTGGCATTAATCTTAACGCTACGATGTGTATGACAATCAATTATTATGATGACACAAACTATCATAATGTCCAATTTTTCATATAATACTTGTTAAATATACTTGATTATTATACTTATTGATATTAATTAATAAGCCAATTTTTTTTATAGACATGACAGAGCCTATATTGTTTTCTGTGTTTTCTTTTTCAAATCTTCAAATCTTTATTTCAAATATGTATATTTGAAACTCCTCTTTAAGTATTTTTAAGTGTCTTAGGCATGTTCAGTCGTGATGCTATTTGTCTTCCAATGGCATCCCGAGCTGGTTTTGTGGTTTAAATGTTCCAAACTCGGTTCTGCTGCAAAAATATTTTTCTGCAATCATTGCCATACAACATTGCAAGTTTCGTATAACATGGTTTTGGTTCGAGATCTGAGATACTCATATATCGAATTCATATTAAACGCGATTCAGCGTAAATAAACCGGTATTATCACACACACAATATTCTATTATGAGTATTACAAAATTTTTGTTAGAAGACTAAAATGTATGAGTTTTCTCCCTAATGCATCCTTCTAAACAATAATATCAGTTGTCATTAGATGATACCATCATTGCTTAAAGTAAGAGCGGTTTAAAGTTGGTTTCTGAAATTCTGAAATACAATTTTTTTTTATTAATTATTTTAAGCAATCTGCTAAATTTTAGCAACAATAATGGGTTTTGAAATTCAAATTCAATTCCTAACCGTCAAATTTTTTGATTTTGTGCAGTTTAATCTATTATAATTTAGGTATTAAAGTAATTTGAAGTTGCTTCCTTCAAAGATTGGAATTTTGATTTTATACACATACGTAAAGAGTTTATTAAATACTAAAAACAAAATAGAAGATCTAATGTATTTACCTCAATAAAAAGTGAATAACGGATTATTTTCTTCAAAAATATAATGATATATTTGTTCTATGAAATATTTAAAATTAAATTATTGTATATATAATTAATATTAGTAATTAATGTATATATTCCTCTTAAAGAGATCGAATCACATTATCGTGAACAGTTTTTTTCTTCAAGTAATTTGGTAATCATTCAAAACTTGATTTGTCCATAAATATTTTATTCAAATATCCAAAATTATGTCTTAAACGATTGCTTTGACAGAGTTGACCTGACCATATTAGTATTGCTCACATTTGTGCGAAAACATTGAATGGCGCCTTATGTTATAGAATGTATGGTCTTAAAATTAGCAAATCACAACAACTGGATATAGTAAAAAAGTTACTCATAACTCAGACAAGCCAACCAATCCCATATTTGGACCAGAACACAACGTTTCGCAGCAGCTGCAGCTGACACGATCATATGAAAAAAATTTATAATTATCACTTTATGGATATCTTTTGTCATTAATTATAAATGTTCTCCTTTTTATATGTATGTGAAAATAAATTTTCTGTTTAAGTAACAAAATTCTTTGCAAAATGAGTGCAAGGTCACGCGGCACTGCTCTTTTTCGGTTATTTGTATGGTGCTGGGTCCGAAAAATTTTATAGCGCTACCGTTGATATATTTCACAAAGAGATAAACGCCTACATCTTGTGCTATTTCTTGTTGCATATATTAAACGTGCCTGCATATTAAACATTTTATCAAAATGTTTATTAAGAAGTCTTAATTTTTTTTTTAAACCAACTATTCAAAAATAAATTATTTAGTAAGTTCTTAATATTGCTTCCGTTCTAGAAGCATGTAATAGGCACTATAAATAGAAAAGCGTATCTTTACGAAAAGTGATTTCTTTTTCTAATTTTAAGTGAATTAAGTGTTACCACATAAACTAGCAGAAATGCTGATATGAGTACTTTAATTTACTTACATACGTACTCACATCATGAATGTACTCACTGAAAGCTGTCAATCATTCACTTTGTACTTAGTGATGTCGACCGCTCATGCCTTTTTGAAAATAGCAAGAAAAAAATCATTGTAAATAAAAACGCTTAAGAAAATAATGTTAAAGTAAAAAACCAAAGGCCAATTTAATTTTGGTTGTTAACCTTCAAGTCCCCCTTCCGAAGTAGCTTTAGTAATTGACTTGAACATTCTCTTGCAACACGTTCAAGCGCAAGCTCAATTGCATTTGAGCTCGCGAATAAAGCGGCGGCTGACTTAACTGACTTAAAAATTAAATGCTCCGAATGGACCGAAACTAAGAATTACATTCGATATACTATCTCATTCATTATCAGAATAGTGTAAATGCTGTTTTGCATGGTAATTGTTTATTGTTGAGGTAAATTATTTAATTAACCAGAACTGATTAGGTTCGTGTTTATGTAAATAATTTTCAATTTGAAGGTTTATTCAAAAGTTTTTCAATTAATAATTAATTATTTATTGAATCGCATATATTGATATTATTTTGGTAATAAATTTCTGTGTAATATATTATGCCTTGATTTTAATACGAACGAAGGCAAAAAAGTAATAACAATTCCTTAAACGATATTTTGGTATCGAAAAGTAGTAAAACTTTTTAAAATTTTCATTCTTTCAAACTGTACTCTGTGTTTTCGATTCAATACAAAAAATCAGTAAAAAAAATCGATAGTATGTTAGTGCAGATAATCGGCCTTACTATCTTACCAAGATGGAGTTATCCGATATCATAGAAAACTGCCATAGCCAGAAAATGAGTGAAATTTTCTTATTTTTTTGTGATTACCCTCGTCGTCATTACCCTTTGCTCTGGTGGTTGGTTGGTTGGTTGCAGTGGCAAGCCATTAAATAACGTCCATGTACCTTAATTAGCGATTTTTCACCTTTTTGCTATCACATTCTTCGCAAGAACCCTAGTAAGAAAAGTAGAGACTAAATCCATCCCACTGAATTTAGATAATTTAATAGGTCTTTCATCTTCACCGATGAACAGTCTGATATTCTATCAAAGAAGTATCTTCCTAAGAACCTATATCACCTGGACGCTAAAGACGGGCATTCAAAGAGAAAATGTATTATGGTTTTTATTATAGGTGCACCGTGTTAATCTGGAAGTTGCACATAACTTAAGTGCTTTGCTTTTGCTATTGCCAAGTTGTAGATAGAAGAGGAAGGTACTTCTTTTATTAGAAGGAAAATTTTCTTGTAATTCTCTGATCCTTATACCTAATGCAAAATGTTTTCTGTTTAAATAAGTACAGTTGTAGTGACAAACATTTATTACAACACATATTATTTTATGCAAACTTCTAATATTCTTCGTGAATGTTAAAATTAAGGTTCTCTCAGTTTTTCTCATACATACTAATAATTTTTTTCCTTTACTTTATCTTTATGTTTTTTGAATAATTTTGTTTTTAATAATTGATGGCTCGTAGTTACATTATTTAGTGTTTGGTATGTGGAAGAACACTCGTAATATAAGTCAAAGACTAAATAAATAAGTGGAATGGACCACTTTCACTATTATATAATTATTGATCTAGTAATTGATCATTCTCTTGTTTTGAACCATAACTAGTTGATTGGTGGTCAAAATACTCATAACTGATAGAATAATTAATAAAATTTCACTGTCATATAAAAAAAGGAAATAATCTTATTTAAAATGAGATGTTCCATTTTCACATTATGTTACGGGCTCCAAATGTTTCCCTAGCTTTTATTTGTCTCTTTTGTATGTCTTATTGATAGTTGTTATCAGTTGATATGTAGACATCTAAATAAGAGAAGACATACTTAATATCTGTGATTTGACAAAGTCTGTAATACTTATATTAATTAATGTTTTTAGAATAGCATTCTTAACATGATTACTGCGCAATATAAAACATTTTGCCATCACTCTTTTTACTGCATAATATAAGTTTTTCTTCTATTTCAATGAAAATGAAATAATTTAATTTGTAATTTAATAGTTAAAATTGTTTTATTGTATAGCAAAACGGGTTTTTAATAACAAAAAGAATCCATGGCATTTCGTTCTGAACTGTTTTTGCGAATATATAATTTAAAGCAAAATCTTGTTATTAACTGTAGTATATAAATTTATTTTATCATAGCTTTGCGCTCTTTTCCAAAAAGAAATGGAAGAATTGCAAAGCTCTCATCTATTGAAGTAGCGCTACAAATCTTAGAAAACCTTTTTATGTAGACTTCGAAAAACTATTCCAAACTGATATTGGAAGCCTCATTAAATTCTCAAAAGAAATTATAGTAATATAAGCGATAAAGGTAGCTTTTGAATCAAGATTATCCGGATCACATAAATACTACAACATAAATTATTGGGAGAGGGGATTTTTTTTCCATTAGGCGTCTAACATAAGCTACCATATTGTATTTATTTAAAATTTATTTTTATATGTAATAACAGTTTTTTATTGCAGTCCAGATCAAAATTCATAAGTTCTTTCAATCGTCAAACTTATTTCAAACAATGTAGCTAAAAGTTAGAAGACTCATCTATGATAGTTTTCTGTTATGATCACCCATCATTCTGGATATTTTAATGGCCAAACTTATTATATATTCGTAGCTGAAAGTTAAACATTAATCCATAGATTTAATGTTTTAGAATTTTTGTTTCTCTAATTATTGTTGTGTTTTTTTTAAACACGTACAAGGTGTGTAAATATAAAGATAGAACAAATAAGATTTAAAAGCTGTTAGTACGAGGCGTGTTATAAAGTCCTTCAAATAGGGCTTGTCAGTGCTAAACAAACTTTTTGCGTTGTTATCTTAACCCACATTTATTTATTAAACCACTGAAATATATATGTAACATCAATCTTAATAAACTATCCTCATAAAAACTGACCTTTCTCAAAATGAAAGTAAACTTATTTAATTAAACTAAGTTATGAAATAACAAATTTTATAATTTTATTTAATTAAAAACTTATCAGCAATGGGTCGCCTATACACGCCTATAATTCTTAGTATTACATGTACGAATATAAGTTCCATTTGTTATGATTATATTGTAGTAATGCAAAGTTAAATATTTTTGCTAAATGTGAAATTTTTGCAATTAAACACACCTTTAGCAGTTACCGAAGCATGTGTATTCATTTGTCATTCTATTATTAATAGAATAAAAGTTCTCTAATGTTAGTCTGGAAAGTCGGCCTGTTGCTGATGTTCTCCTATTGAAGTTTCGTGTTAATATGTCTCACTTAAAACATACGTTAATAAATGGCACCAATTTGCTCGCACTCATAGAATCAGATAAATTATGTGCTGGCATTTGTGTGATGTTGTCTTTTGAAGAGCTGGTACCGACACTTTGCTGACACACTTTACACATGCGACACTTTTACACTTTTGTTTCTATTATTTCTATTATTTCTCTGCGCCCCTATTTACAATGGGTTAGTGCTAGCTAACGCCTCCCTCCATAAGCCACAACAACTTGTAATGTGATTATACCAAGGGGGTTTCATTTTACACATTGCCACAAATTTGTTGTGTTATGATTTGGTCAGTTTTAATTTTTAGTGTATTTTTCTGCTACTTGAGTAACTTACGAGTATAAGTACATCGCATTGAGGGTGAAAGTACTTTAGACTTTATTTCAAATTCTACTTTGCTTTAATTACATATTTATTTCTACACTTTGTATATCGTTTTACTTAAAGTGTCATTTCTCACAATCCGGAAACATTGTCAACTTATCTTATCAATCTTTGAATTATTTATTTTTTTTTTAATATTATTTTACTTTACTGAAGGTTTTCTTGCTCGAGATAACCGCAAGCAAGCCATCCACTAATCCGCAAATTGTTAAGATTGCAGCAACTCTTCATCTTGCAGTGATGATGAGATTTTTGAGATTTTCTCAAGCTCAAGTTAGCGTGTGACTTCAGTTGCCCTAAGTATATGCTAATCTGTAGTTTGTCATTTTGACTGCATAAAATGTTGTCTCCATTTGTATCTGATTTACTCATATACTATAACGACTCGAACATCATCATAAACATTTGTGGTGGCACTGTCGACTTCGCTCATCTAAGCTCCACTATAAACTTTGTTTTTATTTGCATTCAACTGAGTGCTTTTTTTACCTCACCATATAGCGGCGTTTATTGTGTATTTCAAGTGACTATGAATCTTACATATAAGAAATTCCCATGATTAAATCTGGTAGACCACAAAAATCTACAATTTCTGCAGTTAACTGCTGTATATTGTTTTCCATCTTCATAAATAAGTTCACTAAAAGTTGTCTACTTTCTATATCTCAACTAAAAATTATTATTTTTTTTCTATTATTATTATTGCGTTTATGCATTTTTAATAACTTTTTTGTTTTATGATGCTTTTTACATAGTAAAGATTTCATGTTCCATTAATTTTTTCTTAACTTTCAAAATCAAAACAAAAAAAAAATAAAACATTAAATACGTAACTCTGCATTGCAACACAAAAAGCAAAATAAAAAAAATATGAAAATATATAATTTAATTTATTTAAAAAATTAAATTTATTATTTAAATTAATTATTAGCATAAATTTCACTTAATTTGTTTTTATTGATATATAATAAAATTAATAAGTTTAATTAATTAATTTATTTTCTTTCTTCTCTTAACTGCTTCACAGACGACTAGTGAAAAACTATCAGCCCAAGAAAAAAGAGGAGGAAGATAATGAGTAAGTATTTATGCTAAATGGTTAAGTTAGCTATGTTAAAGATACAAATCTAATCATACATTTCAATTAATTATATTATGACAACATATTTAATTTCGAAATAAACGAAAAAAAAATCGGTTGCATATTGTTAAGCACGTATTTATTTTAGTTTATAATTTATTATTGGCTATTCGCCAATGTTTGAAAAATTTGGCTGCTATTTTCGTATTATTTTGAAAAAACCATGAAGCACAGTAATAAATTTATTTATATATAAAATATGTATAGATTTTATAAGTATAAGTACATAAATATACTTATTCTTATATATAAAAAACAAAAAAAACATATCTAAATAAGAATTGTAGTTGCATTTTAGTGCTTCCAGCTCAAAAAGCAGTATATTTTGTGTTCATATAAATTAACTTTAAGAAAATCTAAAGAAATAATCTTGTTTTGAAATATAATAAATAGAAATATAGCAGTCATATTTTTTATTTTATTAACAAGCATATGTTATTATATATATTACTATTATTAGAAGGGCGAATGTTATGTTGGGGCATATTAGAGAATATGCTCGCTCAGCGTCTAAGCTGGCAAGATTTTTACATACATTTTCATAAAATGAGGTTAGGTTACAAAATGATAAAAATTATTACATACAATTTATAGTTTTAAACATTCATTAAAAATTTATAATTTAAAATTTTTTTAGTCATCTTTTGAGTATTTATTTAACTTAATTTAGTTTTACATTTAGAAAAACAGATGGTTTATCTGTTTTCTTTGATCTTTATAAGTTCTGCATATTTCTTAATGTAATGTCACTGACTTAAAAAAGCATACAAATAATTATTCTCTATTTTATGTATAATTTATTTTCTACTACATTATTATAACTACTCATATTACTTCTCCTGAATGTTATTGAGAAATATATTATCTCATAAAATTATAAATTAGCATTTATTAGATTAGTTTGCCATCTTACTAGTGAAGAATTGGGGTTGTTACGTTAGCTTAGTTTAATAGCAAACTTTATTAATAGATTTTTTCAAAGTCAAACATAACGAAGAAGTTATTTTAAAATAGAAAATGCATAAATATGAGTAATGCATTGCATGACAAAAAACATATTCTTTTAAATTTCCATTTTTGTTTTCTCCCATTATTGTTACAGTGGTCCTCATTAGTGGTCCTTGGATCTTTTTTTAAATTTATATTGCTATATTGATTACTCTATATATTTCTTTGGCCAACACATATTTCTGCTCATTAAAATACTTATTAGAATATTCAATACTGCAGCATGATAAAGCAGTCATAGAAATAAATCGGAAGTATTTAGGTTAATATTTGTCTTAACGGGATACTGGACTATAGGACAGCATAAGTTAAGATCAAATCTGCTGTAGTGCGTGTTCGCCAACACTCGAACAGTACTTGTCTTGTTTATGTGTAAGCTTGTCCAGGCTTGCGCAGAACCAGACTTAAGCTCTTCGGCGTCCTACTCTTTAACATACTCAGTTATATTTCCAATATTTACATTGACTAGATTCTTACCATGAATGCGTCCGGCTGATTCTAATATACCTATCCTTCTACCCAATATTACGAGTGATCTGGAATTAAAATTAATTTCTTAACTAATTGTTGAGGACTCTTTCATCCTTTTATTTCATTTACTTATCTATGGTTATTTATAGCGAATAACCACTAGACCTACACATCCATAGTGTGTGAAAAATAAAGATCACCATGTAAATATTAAGGTTTACATTTGCATTGAGAGGGTATTCGCTATACAAAATAAATACAGTGATCCAGGGTCTGATTTATATCTGAGGTAATATTATATTAAAAGTTTGTATGTAAGTTAATAACAATATATAGTTTTTAAATTTTTACAGGGATATGTACAAACATTGGAGAAATAATCAAATTTTATATAATGATTATCTGATAAATTATTCGGATATGGCAGCTAACATCAGTTATTTGAAACGTATTTACTTATTTAAATATATATATGTTGATCTTTTTCCGAGTTAATGCATCTGGGCACTTTTACTATTTGATAGCTGGGGGTTTTTTCCACCCATCTCACTGACTAATTTGTGTATTTAAATATGAGTTCTAGTTTTTGTATACACGCAAACTCAAATAGTCCTTTTTTTGTTGTTGCTGTAGCAGTCAGACATGACAGGTCCACCACCGGTTCTAGAAATACCTACTTAAACTGATTTTTTGTATGGTTGAAATAAGTTGGAAATTGTGACTGTATTTGAAAATCTATCACGTAGAAAATAATCTCTGCATATCAATGCATTAACTATATGAGTATTTCAGAAAAATATGTGTACATGATGATTCAGTATTGTTTTACGTTGAATATAATAAATAGAAATATAATTTTTAAGAACTTATTTGCAATTTTAAAATATAAATAACGTATATAAATCTATAATACGTTAACTTTATTAAATAAAAACCTTAATTACAAACACTACAGACATATTTTTCATACTCATCTCTCAAAAGTTCAGTGACCATATTACACGCTGACAAAAGCAAAAATGCATTAACCAAATTTTTTATTTAAAAAAATTTTTTTTTAAAACAAACAAAAAAAAAAAATAAATAAAAACTTTTGAAAATATTTATTTTATTTTCTTGCAGTTTTTTATGTATATTTTGCATCATTATGACGCATCAATGCATTTCGTATTTTCTGTATAATTAGCAAAAATTTACATATTGGACTAAAGTGATATACGTGCGTTTTTTTTTTTTGAAACATAAAAAAAGTGTAAATTTTAAAATTCTGGCGCTAAAATTTAGTTTAAATATCATAAATGACATCATTTTGTCCTCGATTGTAAAAACGTTCTTTGCATTTTAATTAAAATATTGAACAATATTTGTAAATTAATAAAAATTCCAAACCAATTTTTAACTGCCATATCAAATGTATAAATATGGTTTTTATTCCTTAAAATACTTTTTCTATTATTCGCATTTTGAATAAATTATGCAAAATGATTATTAATTCAATTTAGCATTTGCGTGCTTTTAAAAGTATTTAAACTAATTTTAATTATATATCAATGTGTGTTCATTTTTATATATTTTTAATTTTAATAGTTTCAATTAAAAGTAATTACACTTAAACTTTGAATATTGAAAACACTTTGAATAGTTATTTTCTTAAAATTTTAAATTTAAATTTAATTTTTGTTTGTGTAAATCTTTTGATTTCTACAACAACGATGATTTACACAACAATTAAAAAATATTATAACAATAATTTTCATTTTGTTTTTTATAAACGGAGATACACAATTAGCTGTGTCTTTGTGATTAGCTATGGATCTCTAAAATCCTGAAATAATTTGTCACGACTTAATCTATAAAAAAATGAACTCCTATATTTTTCTTCGTCTTTCGTATATTATTCTGTCTTCCACTATGTTTTCTAGTTCAGTCAGCCACTGTTGATTCACGACTTCAGAAATGCTTGACATCAAGCTAAATTTTGATGATGGTTAGATAATTCAATTTTACAACAGCGGCTCTGAAGTTCACAGGTTTTATTATTAAAAATCAAATTATAAATAACAATAAAAACAGCTGGTTTTAAACATCATTTGATTTTAAATTAAATAAAAATTAAAAATGTAAACTTTGATCCTACAAAAAAATTATTAGTTGCTTTTCAAAAAAAAAAATTTTTTATACTGTGAGTAAACATTTTGCCCTTTTTCAACACATAAAGTTAAATAGTTAAAACATAACCTATATTGTGAATTAGGTTATAACAACAGCTATTCGTATTAACGTTAGAGTCAAATCCGTTTATGTATTTATTTAAGATTTTATATTTTACTATTACCAAAAACCTCTATTTTCATATATTTTATATATATTGTTTTAGAAAATGTAGTATAAGCATTAAAAAAATGTGTTAAATAAATACAAATAAACATGTATGTATTTGTTAGTAGTAGTGTTAATTTTTTAATTAATAAAATTCAAGTTCTTTGCAAAATTAAACATTTCCATATTAAAATATATTCTGTAAAGTTGAATGTTAACTCATAACAGCGTCCCAACATTATGTTAAAATCTAACGACTGTTAGATTTTTTAACAGAAGCAGTTTGTATGTTTTTGGTTCTATGTTAATGCGATGTTTTTGGCAGTTTATATTTTATGGTACTGCCATGTGAAAAAAAAAATTAATTTTATTTTAAAAAGGCTTAAGTAATATTTTCTATTTTCTTTAATAAATCTTCAATGCTTACAATAAAATAATAATTAAAAAGAATTTTATAGTCACACATTATACAAATTAAAGTTAAATATGTAGTTATTAAAATTATACTAGCTATTAACAGACGCGTATCATAACAACTTTTTGAGTACATATAACATATAGTAAAAAATTTATAAAAATTTTAATTTCAAGATGATGATATCGCTATACTATAAACTACTAAATGTTTTTAATAAATAAAAAGGCATAGAGAGGGGTTATGAAAAAATCTGGCAGTTAATGGAGTGTAAAAGTGGTCAAGTGCACCGACTTAACTAGCCTCAACATAATAAATAATATTTTCTTGAAATTACCTAGATTGCATAAATTGTTCAAATTGATTTTTAAAATTCGTTTTCAATAGAAAGATATTTCGAACAGTAGTTAATTATAATAATAAAATTTTATTATTTACTAATTAGGACACGAGTTCAACTCTTGGTACTTGCAGTGTCAAATAATTATTTACAAATAATTAAATACAAGAAATAATTCCAAGACCACTGATGATGGGTATGTGGCAATACTCCAAAAAAACTTTATGATCTGCCAAAAACTAAATTGATTAATAAATAAAGTTGAACTAAGATTGTTTTTCAACTAAAAGTTGAGAAAACTTTAACAGTAATATTAGGCCCACTACTTTTATTTAAAGGACACTAAAATGAAAACAAGTTAGCAAATGAATACAAGTCAGAATACAAATAGTAGTATTCACAATCTTGAGTAACGAGCTCAGTAACCGAGTAACAAAAAAAATATATTTACTTAAATTATATTTTGTTGATATCCGAACCGAATCATCATGTTATTCGGTTACTCAGATTCCTAGTTAAGATGGCAAATCCATTAATGTTCTTGTGTAACTACTTTAATATCCTATCTGAAAGCAAATCTTATAATGTTAAATTTTTAAAATTTTAAATAATTGTATTATTCATTTCCTTTTCAGATTCTCTTCTTGGCAGGCATTTCGAAATGTGCTGAAAGAAATCGGTGATTTAGCGGGACAACGTGAAGTTGTTGCTGAATCACTACAATTACAAATTATACAAGCAGTAACGCTGCTATCAAAAACATTAAGAGAAGAAAGAAAAGTGAGTGTATTTATGACACATTTCCCATAATACAATAATTATAATATAATATATTTTTTTTTCACAGAAATGTTTAAATGACGGCACAACACTACAACAGAACCTTAATTATCAATTAGGTGCACTAGAACGTGCAAAACGTAACTATGAAAAAGCCTATAGGGACTCAGAAAAGGCCATAGAAAGTTATAAAAAGGCTGATATGGATTTTAATTTAAGTAGAGCAGAAGTGGAACGGCACAAAAATGTTATGACCCAAAAAATACAACAGTCCGATGATGCAAAAAATGAATACGCAAATCAATTACAAAAAACAAATAATTTACAACAACAACATTATAATGTGATGCTACCTGCGGTAATAAAAAACACCATAACTATTTTATTAAAATAAAAAATAAAAAATATTAATATGAAATATTCTCTTTAGGTATTTAATCGTTTACAAGAGTTAGATGAGAAACGGACTCGAGGTATACGGGAGTTTATAGTTGGTGCTGCTAAAGTTGAATCAGAGGTAGCACCTATAATAGCTATATGTATGCAAGGTATTGTTAAAGCCGGCGAGTCAATAAATGAAAAAGAAGATTCCTTTAAAGTCATAGAGAGGTTAGTGAGAATTATTTAATTTAAATAATGTTAACTTCAGTAATAATTTATTTAATAACTTCTCTATATAGGTATCAATCTGGTTTTACGCCACCAATCGATATACCGTTTGAGGATTTATCTAAACAAGATCACGATACATCACAAGATTCACACTACAGTAATATGCAGTCAAACCATTTAACAATGAAAGGCACTATGAGTGCGAATAAACTTAAGAAACGTGTAGGAATATTCAATATATTTGGTAGTAATAAGGTAAATATTTTACATATTTATTATATATAAAAGACTGCAAGTTTCTTTTTAAAATTATGTATTGACATTTCTTTTAAGTCTAAATGTTTTTTTTTTTAATTAGGAATACGCCTAAATTTTGTGTATTTAATTGTTAACTTTACAAATATAAATGAATTAGTTATTATACTTCGGAAGTGTTTCTAAATATTTTTTTATATATCTACATAAAATTTAAATTATTGTCGTGTTAATATAAAAAAAATTTGTCGTAATATAATAGCCACTTTGATAGTTTGATGAAAAGATTAAAAATTTTATTTAATTTAATAACTTATATTGATAGTAAAATAATAGTATATGGTAATAGGAAATAATTTTTTTATTTTAGAAATAATTAAATTAAATAAATAATTTAATGTAGAAAGAACATTTAAAAACCAAAACGTAATTTTTGAATTAATGATATCTACCTTATGTTAATTTACATCTGCAAATAGCCAAAAAAAAAATGAAATTTTGTGCCTGAAATAATTGAATATTATTATAAGTTGTTCGTCAAACTGATATTACTATATAGTGTAGATTTTTTGTGGTTATCGCTCGAAATGACGAGTAAAACCATGAAATTAGTTTGAATCATACTCTGAAAAATATACTCATACCACTTTTGCATTCTTAATAAAGTTAAAGATATCTCACAAGAGGTGGACTATCGCATAAGACTTAACAAATTTTGTTGGTTATTAACCCATCTAAAACTAGGCATATAATTAATTTTAATATTATCGAAATCTGTAATATTGTTCATGTTGTTAGCAATAGAAAACACAGGCAGTAAGTCGAATTTCTAACATCTCGACGAGGTTAGGTGTGGCCGCTGCTACGAGAAAGGGAGAAAATTAAAGTACTATTAGTAATGAATATAGGAATTTGAATATGATTTTCAAAGCTAATAAATTTATTTGACTGATGCAAGTAGTTATTGAATTACTTAAACTGTGAGGAACGGTGTCACATAACATCAGTCTACGAATAATTCTTAACAGGAATCTGTCACAGAATTTCCTTTTTACCTAACCTAATTTTGTATCTACTTGGACAAGTTTCAAATAAATATTATTGTACGAAAAGTAGGATAGAATATTTATTAAATTCAAATCGCTCAATGAAATTACAAGTGATATCACATATCTTAATACATAGAGTTACAAAACTTCGAATATATGTAGTATTAATAGTTAATTTAAAGTCTTATGTGATGATTCCTGTTCTCTATTTCCTAGTTTCGCTTGTCTGATATCGAGTAGGGATTGTCGTTTTCTTATTTTATATTATTACCTAATTAAATAAAAATTATACAATTAATAAATAAATTAAATAATTTTGTGAGTTAAAACCTAATTTTATTGTTAAAGAGATAAATTATTATTTAAATTTTTTTTTTCTTTATTCTTTATTTGTTTATTTTGTAAACATCAATCTATCAATTTAATCTAATCGATTATCGTTCCTTTTTACAAAACTATTTTTACTGATTTAATAAAAATTCATTTATTGTTATATTAAATAATTGACAATTAAGTATACAAAAAATCCATTTTTAAAAGTGTCTATATAATATCCCCTTATGAATAATATATTTAAACCCTTTTTTTTCTTAAATATTTTATGTCAAAATATTTATGAATTTATGTGTTATTAAATAGAAATTAATCATATATTAATTACGAATATGTTAAACTATTTATTTAATATATATCTTCATTACCACAAGCTTAATTGTTTCATTTAAGGAAATCAATTGCTTTTTAAAAATGAATTCTAAGTTTAATTTTTTTACGTGTTTTAAATTTTTTGTTATTTAAGCTTTATTTTATATTTCCTATAAAAATATATTTTTGTAATTATATATTTTTTGTTTTTATTTCTTTAAATGGTTATTGAATTTTTTTTTTTGTAACTTTTTGTAACTTTTTTTATAATTTAAATTTTTCATTGTTTTTAAATTGTTTTTGTTAGTTGCATTTTATATTTTATTGCTTTTTGAAAAACATAATTTAAATTATTATTTGTTGTTGTTATTAGTTTTTAAATGTGCTTTTGTACTTTGTAGATTTTTGTTTTAATATAGAATGTATTTCTTTTTTGTATTTATTTTCATTATTTCTCATGATGTCTTTTCTTTTTATATATTTTTCTACAAACTTTTCCTCATCCACAAATATTGAAAACATGATAAAATTATATATATAAAAATAAAATATATGGACGTTTGTGATAATTTAAATCGTAACTGAATTTTATGTAAGTACCAAATGTCCGAAAAGTGTTGTTTCATGTTGTAATGTTTTAGGCTAAAAACAATTCTTATATTCACACTCAAACCCAAAATGAACAACATGTCAAAAATGCTTTTGTTTTAACTAATTCGAAAAGTTATTTATTGTTGTGTTTAACATAAGTTACAATCTTTATTGTGTTTAACAAATTCTAATAATTGTTTGCGCAATTGCTTTTGTTATTATTTTTTATCGTTTATGTATTTGAAGAAAATATTAGAGAAATAAAAAATTTAAGAGATACCAGCAGTTTTTTCTAATAGATATTTAGAATTTATATGTTTATACCTTCTCATATAATTTCTTTCCAACTAAACGTGTGATATTTGATCTTTAACTAACTTAAGGATTATCAAATAATTTGAGGATCTTCAGCTAACTTAAGAAGCTTCAATTAACTTGCTAATCTTCAACCAGCTTAGGAAACTTTAATAAGTTTGAGAATTTTCAACTAGCTTAATAATCTTCAACTAGCTTGAGGATCTTCAACAAACTTGAGGATTTTCCACTAACTTTTCAAATACCTTGAGAATATTTAGCTAACTTAAATTAAGACATAATCAATTATATTATGTTTGACAGTTATGAATTAAACTTAATAAATAAATAAATTAATAAATTTGTATTAGGATCAATGTTAATTAAATTTAATTAATTTTTTTTTTCTGAATTGTGTCAGTTTGACAAATTTAATAATTGTATATCAAGCAGTTATATATATATACCATAACACACCTTTTTTTATTTAATTGACAAATTTGTCAACTATTTATTGAAACTTGACAGACACAATAAAGACCAATATCATTGAGCAAAAGTATCTTAGCTTCTTTTAAAATCATATTTGAACAGAAGAAGCAAAATTATAATATTCGATATCGAGTGGCATAGTCTCTTTCATAATCTTTTTCTACTTTAATAGAAACGGATGATGGAAATAGATGGATATTTCATCTCAAAGTGACTTGAAAAGGTTGTCCTATTATAAAAAGTGTCTAAATAAAATATTCACTTAAACTATGAATTCAATATTAATGCAAAATATTATAGATTCTGTTATAATATGTTATAACTTCAATTAAAATTCAAAATTCAAAAATAACAACTGTTTTATAATAACTTTTCAAAGGAATTCATATTCATTTAAAAATTGTAACACTATTTATAATATAAAATCATACACGTAAAAAATCTCTAAAATATTTTCTTCTATGACATTTTTTAATTTTTATTTTGTTTTCAAAAAAATCGTTCAAAAATTGGTGCTTCAATAGTCAATAATTAGTCACAAAAATGTAATAACCATAAAATTTTGTATTAAATTGCTAAAGCTTCTAAACCAATAAAAATAAACTACATGTGTTAATTCCTCTAAATGTGTATTTATATTGCATTCTAGTATTTGTTGTTTATCATTGTAATTAATTTTAAATAAATTACGTTTTTATTTAATTCCTTTTTTATAATATTTCTTATTTAACGTTTATATATAAAATTAATTTATTAAATAACTAATTTTTTATATATATTTTTTCTCTATTTTTTTTTTCTTTTTACATCTTATATATTAATATTTTTTTTAAACAAAATATTTTTATAAAAACATTATTTTGGCTTTCAAAATTTAAATTAAAATAATTAATAAATTCTTTTTACATTTTACTAAATTATAAACTTTCATGCAAATTCTCACATATATGTACATATAAACAACATATACACATATATATACAAACGAACACGCCTACAATTTAAACTTCAATCATATAAATGCATTTAAATATGTGATACGATTTCAAAAACTCTGTCGTAGCAACAGAAGATTATTGAAGCCTGTATCACCATGAAGGTATGACTTAACGCTGCTTTATTATTATATACTAACCATTATAAATTAAGTACATATCTATCTACTCTTTGTAATACTCACTATTCTCACTTCATAGATTTTTCCATTTTGGTCATTAAATCACTTTATTACTTTTTGCAATAGTTTAATTATATTTTTTATCACAAAGCAAATATTTTTAATTTTATTATGAAAAATATATATAAAATATAAACAAATATTATTTTAAGTTTGAGTATAATATTAATTTAATAATTAATTTAAAAACTTGCATGGATAATTAAATAATAATTTGTATTTAATGTTTGTCCAATATAATATTTGTACTTTGATTTGTATCACTATTTACATTACCTGTTGTTATTGTTGTAATTGTTCTTAAATCGTGCACTATATCATAAAATAAATATAATTTATTCATTTTATTTAATATATTATTTAATATTTTCGGTTTTTCTTTTTCCAATCCACAAATTTTATTTTCTATAGAATTCATTAACTGCGGACGGCCAAAAGGAAGATTTTAGTGATTTACCACCGAATCAGCGACGTAAAAAGCTACAAGCTAAAATTGCTGAATTGCAACAAAAAATCAGTCAAGAAACAGCTGCACGTGATGGTCTAATGAAAATGAAAGTCGTTTATGAAGCAAACTCATCGCTAGGAAATCCAATGACAGTGGAAGGACAACTGAACGAATCCGAGCACAAATTGGAAAAGTTAAAAATAGATTTAAAAAAATATCAAGGATATTTAGAAAAAGCAAATCAAGTACCCATGGCGAATAATAGTCCGCAAGCGAACCGTAATACTTTCCAAAATGGTCACAGAACATCAAGGTTTGATAAATAAAAATATATTTAAATATATAGAGAGAAAAAGGTAATATATATATATTTTTTTTTTGTTATAGACATTCCAATGGTAGCACCGAAGATAATAATGATGAAGGTGATGACCAGCCTGATGATGCTGGCAGTTTAAGCAGGTCAGATTCAGAGGATAATGTGGCGCAAATACAAAATGGGCATAATAATAACAATAACGGGTACACTCATAAGTCTATGTTTGTTTGTTTTAAGCACCATTCTTTATACATAATTTTCATATTTCTAATTTCTATACACTTTTGTTTTCCTTACTCTTCTTACTATTCATTTAAATTCATTGCACATTTATTTAAATTACTCATTTAATATCAAAAAATTAAAACATATGGGTGTAGAAGAACTAAATCTAAATATATTCGTCATAACCATTTCTATAATTTAATAACGTTAGAACTATTAAAAGTCATTTAATTTTATGTATATATATATATCTCTTTCTAATATTCTATTTCATAATATGGTTTCAGTGAAAGAAAGAATATTGGGTATTACCATAGCATATAGTTAAAGTGTGTTATGTTAGGTTATGTCACGGTTAAAAGCGAAGCCTCCATACAGATCGCGAGTTACACTAGAGCTTTTGTTTTCTAATGCACTATCTTTTCGTATGGAATTGGTCAACTTAACAGTATCTATGTGACGTGTATATTTAATGCCAGAATTAACTGCATCAATTTAACCAATTTATTAAATTTTTTTTTGAGAATTTAGAAAGATTTCTGATATTAGTAGGCTTGCTTTTTGTTGATGCTAAACATTTACAGAATATCAGCTATTTAATAAAAAATAATTCTTGCTTTTCCTTTTCGCACAAGTCGCAAATATCATCAGTCAAACCTTGAGAACACCTTTCCTATTAAGCAATGACCGGCTTAATGACAGGATATAATATTGTCCATTTTGTAGATATAAACATATATTTTTTATGTTTATATAAACAAAAAAGAAATAACTCCTTGGTGGAAGCTAAAATTTTGTTTTTATCTTTTAAATATATAACATAAGTTTTTACCTATTATAAATCAAAAATATATCATTACATTTTAATAGTATTTTGTACTTTAAAATAATCGTGGTAAATTGTTAACGATTCTAAAGCTAGCGTCAAAATGTGTGCCTGTATTGAAATTTATAGACTTGTATATTTATAGACTTGTTCTATGCTTAAATATGTAAACTTTATTGGTATAAAAAGTATACACTACATTTTATACGGCCCATATTTTTGTTGTTTTAATTCATCGAATAAAAGACACATTTTTTTGCAGTGAAAAGAATGAAATTATTGTTCCTCAAAAGAACACGATATATCCGTGCTTGAAGACACTTCGAAAAGATACAAGACTCTTGCATCAGTAGGTATTAAAATTGTAGAATTTTGGTGACATATCATAGTATAATATCCAATGACTTATCGTCTGAATTGTTTGTTTGCTGATTCGTTTGTATAATCGTTATATTATGCATTTTCTTCTCAAATTGCTACGGTGATTATTAAATGTCTGAATTAACTAACTTTATCTTTATAGATTATATATTTATATTTTTCCATGTAGTTAAAAAACACATGTGGTTATATAGATATTTCTTATATAGATATTTATGTAGATATTTTTTATAGATATTTATTAGTTTTAAATAAAATGAACTAATTTTAATGTAATATAATTCAATATAGTAGCTAAAGTTATGGCGTACTAATTTTTTTCACTATATCATTAACTTTGGACTAATCATAAAATGTTTTTCATATATATATATATTGTTTATTATATGTACATGTATCTACTTTAAAGTAATACAATTTCTCTAATGTACTCTCGTCTCTTTATTTTGGTTTTCTCTAAACTCACAATTAAAATTATGGGATTTACTTAAATATTCAAAATTATAAAATACAAAAGTCGCCACAATATGCTAATTTATTTAAAAGTAATTGTAATTTATTATTAATTACTTATTTAATTTTCAAATAATTTTTTTTATTGTTTTAAATTTAAATTTAATTTCGTACTTTTGCTACAATTTAATAATATAAAACAAAACCCCCTTCAAAAATTTTTCTTCCAATTCATTACATGGTATAATTCAGCAGTTCGGCAAGTCCTGAAAGTGGGCTAGGTACATCGCACACATCATTGCCTGGTTCCGGTCAAGGCAGTGCAAATGAAAATGCGATCGGTGAAGATGCATATTTTGAAACGGAAATAGAAGCCTTACAGCCACTAGGCACATGTCGTGCATTATATCCTTTCGAAGGTAAGCAAATAAAAAAATATAAACAGTTTATAGAATAACAACTACACTATTTATTTACTATACTCTACACACTTTAGCTACCAGCGAAGGCAGTATACCTATGAATGAGGGTGAAGAACTCCAAGTGATTGAAATTGATCAAGGTGATGGTTGGACGAGAGTACGACGTATGAATGGTTCCAATGGTTGGGATGAAGGATTTGTGCCGACTAGTTATATAGAATGTACATTGTATGCCTAAATCAGTCAACGTCATTCATATATGTTTATATATACATATATATGTTATATATATAATCATATTTATATATATACCATTTATTTTTAAATTTAGTAATATATATTTTCTTTTTCTTTCAATTCAATTTTCATGCATATATTTATTTAAATTATATAAGCTTCAAGACATTGCAAGAAAAGAAGTCTACTTCAGTCGTTCAAAAAGCAATTGCAAGTAGTAAATTAGTGGGGAATGAAACTGATGATATCAAAATAATATATTCAAAAGAATGGTGCAAGTCTGAATAGAACATCAAGTTTAAATTCCATTTTAAAATATCGAATGTATTTTTGTTTTTGCTTTTTAATTTTGCTATTAAATTGATTAACAGGAAAAATAAAACTAATATAATTATTGGACCTCTTCTTAATTTTAATTACGATATTGTGTTGTGCGTTTTTCATTAAGAGATTTATTTTTATAAAATAATTTTTGTTTAATTTTTTTCTAGAATTGTAATAAATTTTATTTTTGGTTCAGTTTTTTTTACGAATTAATTTTTTAAAATCATAGGCAAAATTATTATATTTTTATACGATCATAAATGTAGTGAAAAACAAAAATCCCTTTGCATCTTTATGTAATCATAATAAAAGAATTAATATTAGTGCTAAAATTTTATATGGTTTTTCTCACTATTATATATTGATGTACGTATATTATTATATTTTTTTTAAATATATCATTTCATTTCGTTTATACTTTCATAAAAAGAAGAAAATTAAATAAATAAAAAATAAAATTAATTCATCTATGAAACAACTAACCTCACCTGATATTAAAAGGAGAACTCCTTATGCACCAGAGACACATCTTTAAAATTCATATAAGTATTTCAGAAAATAATTACATTTTAAATAAAAATATACTGAACAATATTTAAAATATTTGAAACCTATTTTGTCACAGAACTAAAAGTAATAAAAATTTACTTAAAAATGAAATATTACTTTGACATGTAAAAAATAATGCAACATAAAAAATTAATAAAAACCGAAGCCTAATAAACAATTTCATTTATAATTAATTTTTTAAACATCTATACGTTTATAATAAAAATTGTAAATTATTTTTTTCTACTGTAAAGCGTTACAATAATGATACGCTGCTTTTATACAATAATAACATGTGTATATTTTATTTTTTAAACAAATTAATGTTATTAATTATATTAACTGATAACTTTTATTAGTTATAAGTTTAAGTCAATTTATATATGCTAAATGCTGCAAAAAGTGTTGAAAATGCGCATTTTTATAATTTTTATAATATATATTAAATAAAATTATTGTTAAGTTGTATAATTGTAAGCTTATTTGCTAAATATAATTAATAATAATAAGCGTTAATAAGCAAAAATTATTAAAATTAATAATTTTAATTAATTAATTAATATATTTATAAGTTAATGTTGCAATTTTATGATTTAAAAATGCATAAAGCGTCTATTTGTGTATATTTAGTAAGTTGAAATATTTTTTATTTAGCTGTATTAAATTTAAGTCTTTATTTTTATTGCTTTCAAGCGAGTTTAATTATGTTTCTTTTTTAAGTTAGGCTTAATATAAATAAACAAACGAGTAACTATGGCGCTAGATTGCGCATGAATAAATATTGATAAAATTATTAAAATGAATTAAATAAATTATATGAAATAATGTAATTAAAACTTATTTAGAAAAACCATATTCCAAATTTTTAATATTAACATTTACAAATTACTATAACAATATACGATAAGTACTATATAGAAACATATATAAATGCTATATACAAGTATATTATTACACATTGTAATTCAGGCATAATTATGAAAAAATAAATATAAACATTAAAAACGATACGCGAACAAAAGTTGTATGCAGTGAAAAAGTGAATAAAATAATACATAAAAAAATTATTTATATTTTTTTAATTTCATTAGGAAATTTTTGAAGAAACAGTAATTATTTTATTATATGATAGGATAGGTTTTTTTTTTGCTATAGAAGCAATATAAAATAATTATGTAGGGGCGACGTAGACTTGTTCGATCTTATCTGTCAGCTAATTCTGTTAAGTTTTGTTTTCTTAGTATATTTTAAATAGTTGATTAAAAAATTTGTATTGCACAATTAAAAATTAAAAAAAGTTATTATTTACAATTAAAAGCATTATAATTATAAATTATTATTAAAATGTTGTTTATAGAAAAAGGTCCATTTAATATATTTATAATTTTGTCAATTTTATAATTGTTGATTATAATTTTATCAACAATATCTACAAATATGTTCGTCATTAGTTACAACAACAAGAAATTTATTCTGTAGTTACATACACAATAAAAACTGTGATCGAAAACGAAGGATGGAAAAAAGGCATGGTGCCAAAATGCAACACCATAAATGTTTTCACAGACGGTTCAAAGATGGAAGTGGGAGTAGGAGCTGGCATATATTGTGCGGAATTGAGCATAAGAATGCCGTTTAAACTTCCCAACTACTGCAGTGTATTCCAAGCAGAAGTGTTTGCTGTTAAAAAAGCGGCGGAGCTTGTGTGTAGGGATGAAACCAGAAACTACTGCATAAATTTCTATGTGGATAGCCAAGCAGCCATTAAGGCGATCAAATCTTACTGGTCATCATCCAAAAATGTTCTAGAATGCAAGGAAGCTATAACAAGACTAGCCTGCAACCGCAGACTTTGTATGTACTGGATTCCTGGTCATAAAGGCATAGAGGGAAATGAGACAGTTGATGCTATTGCTAAAAATGGCGCAAAACTTTCAGAGGAACAAACGAGCGAAGTACTTAGACCTCTGAAACAAATACATAAACTTCTGGACGAGCACATGATAAGGAGAGCAAAGGAAAGGTGGCGGAACTTAACCACCTGTAGAACAGCTAGAATTATGTGTAGGCACATATATGAAGAAAAATACACCAAGAATGTTATATCGTTAAACCGAAGGAACTGTAGAACATTAATTGGTGTGTTGACAGGTCACTGTTTGGTTGCATCACATGCCCGAAAACTAAACCTTATTCACAACGATGCTTGCAGAAAATGCAATGAGCCGGATGCAAAGGAAACTCTAGAGCATCTGATGTGTAATTGCCCGGCTCTCTCGAGAACTCGACAAAAATACTTGGGAGCTTTCAGTTTTGCAGGACTGGAGTACATACCTGAGGTTTCTGTTGGAATCTTAATAAATTTTGCTAATGAAACGCGCATCTTAAGTGATGCTTACAATCGCTAAAACAAGACTCTGATCTGGTATCGCAATGGACCCTAGTGGTCTACGCGTGGCCTTTATGGCCTGCCAGCATAATCTAATCTAATCTACATACACAATCCTCTTGATTGATATTAGTAACCACTGTAGCTGTGCATAAAAAATTACTTGATTGTTTTTTATACTACAAATTGTTTT
The DNA here is from genome assembly GCF_002237135.1 of Teleopsis dalmanni. NCBI lineage: Eukaryota > Metazoa > Arthropoda > Insecta > Diptera > Diopsidae > Teleopsis > Teleopsis dalmanni. Next base: position 158,233,604 of record NC_051846.1, on the reverse strand, counting down.
AAAAATATATCAAAAATGTTATTTCAAATAATATAGTCTGTACTTTACTTTTAATAATAAAGTATTCAAAATGTAACGGGTAGGTTTGAGATAAGAAATTATATATGACATGTAACAAGATTCATGGCTATAATTAGAGCTTTAAGTATTACCAACTGAGTATTTCGAGCTATCTGAAAATGAAACTTGAATTTAACTTTGTTAAACTGTGGATACGATTGCGGTTTGTGGTTTTAATCTGCGTATTGCATCTTTCTTTTCATGCTCTTATGTAATTATTTTTAGGTTCTAATGGGCCTCAACAGAATTAACAAAAAATTGTTCGAATACCGTATTGAGCATTTACTGTTATAAATGCTTTCATAAAACAAAACGAAAATAATATAATAGAAGAAGAGCCGAACAGGTATCCGAGTAGTCAGAACATCTTCGAATATCTCGTATGGTTTTGAATGTTTAAGCTTTACTATCTAAATATTCCAATTTGAGTATACACAACGTGCAGTTTTTACACTATTAAAAGGTGCTAAAAGAGCTATTATAAAAAAATTTTGCAAGGTGTAAAAAAGATTATGACTTTTATGTCATAATGTTAGACAGAGAATAACCCTAACAAATAGGAATATAAGGAATATCTCTATATTGGGGGCAGTCATATATTTTTTGTAAAAGATATTGTATATATTTTATACCTCAAAGTTATTTTTTCTCTAGTATATTCTAGAATTTGTACGCTTTAAGATCTGAAGTTGAGGTCTTATAGCACCTCAAATAAAAGAGAATTGGTTTCATACATGATAAATTACCATTAAATTAGTCTATTTTATATGTATTAATTTGATTTTAGTGATTTGGTTCTCGATACATAAATAATTTATTTAATCCAATAATTATATCTATTCAAAAAAAAAAATTAAATTCATTGTGTTTTGTTCTTTTAATAATATTTGAACATTCTATATCTGTTGATTCCATCTTTGTGGGGATATATAAGTATTTCATAATAAATACTTATACTTAAATACTTAACTCTATTTAAGTTTTTTACTAAGTGGAGCCCCTATCTGCTACATGTCGCATGGATTGTTGAAATACTATTTTTTTAAATACTTACCTATTCTTAACGCACTGTTGTACTCGTATATATACAATTTTGATGTAATAAGGACCCACTTTTGTTGGAGATTCTTAGCTTAGTGGAAATTAGAACCAAATATTTCTTCAAGAATGATTGAAAGGCGTAACAACTTCTATATTACACTCTTCGTAAATATGCACAATATGGGTAAAGTAGTACCAGTACTGTTAATACAGCCAAAATGCTAAATTAATTAAATGTAATAAAATAAAATAAAACGCAATTAATTTAAATTAAATTAAATTGATTAAAATAAATTAAATTAATATGAAGTAAATAAAATTAATTTAAATTAAATTATATAGTGTAAAATGAAATAACCTAAAATAATAGAAATAAAAAAATTTGTGAAGTAAAATATGCTAAAATAAAGTTAGAATACATAATTTATTTCAAATTAAATGATAATTAAATTAATTTAAAAACCATTAAATAAAAGTCATAGATTTTTCTGTAAAAAAAAACGATATAAAATGAGTATATAACATGGTTTTTTATGTGCTTTTTTATTTAAACAAAACGTTTGGAAATGTCTTGAAGGGAAAACTTGGGGACATCCCTATGCAGTCGAAGTCTCTTCTACTCCATTAATAGTACTGAGTTATATTTTATTCGAAATGATCCTACATCCATAAAGTTTAAAGAATCTAGACCAAAGAAAGCAAATGAAAAATTTGATCGGGTGATATTGTCAATACGAGTATGCTCTAAGAACATCAACGATCAAAATTCAACGACCAAATGCAAAAATAGACGATATTAACAGATTTTCTAAAAAATAGAAATAAAATTACTTTTCTAGTTTATTTATTATATATTATTTATTATAATTATTATTACATGATGTATATTTTTGTATTTTTGGTAATAATACAATACATTTAATTAAATTAAATTTAGTTTTTATGTATATATATATGATATTTGGAATATATTTTTATTATATATATGTATATATATTTTATTTTAAATATTTAAATAAATTTCTTTTTTTTTTTTGTAAAATTATAGTTCTTTGATATGGTGTTATTTTTACAGTTTTTTAATAAAATTTAATTTTATTATTTTGCACTTAACTTTAAACTAAATTGAATAATTGATTAATAAATTTTGTTGCTGTACAAAATTCACTAAATAAAATTTAACTACAAACTTTTCCATATTGAATTCTATAATTATATTTATTTATAAATATTATATATAATGTATAAATATTATCAACATCAACATATAGAAACTCTTATATAGATAATAGATTCAAAAAAATTAGTTCAACGTACAGAGTATCTAAATTTATAAAGAATTCTTTATAAAATTAGTTAAAAAAAAACAGTTTTAAAAAGGATAGTCTTTAAAAATAATATGAATTTATTTTTATAAACCTTTTAAGAGTATAAAATAATTTAGCACAACCATTTTCATATCTTCCCACAAATTTTAAATTTGAAATATGCATTTATCATATATACTTAAGTTCATAGTTTCAAACTTTCCTTAGATTAACAAATATTTTATTTATTTGTAGGAAAAAAGGTAGAAATTGTTAAGTTAGTAAAAATATTTTTTTTATTATATTATTTTATATAAGAACCTTTAAAAAATTTATATGTATTTTTTTATATAAATAGTTATTTTTATTTATATAAATATCTACTAATAAAAAATATATAAATGAAAAGATTTGCCTTATAATTTTCTTAATGTGATCTTCTTTGGTGTTTATTTGAAATGACGGATTTTTTTCTTTTTTTTTTTTACTTATTGATCTCTCAAAATAAAGTATAGGTATTTATGAAGGAAAGAGTTTAAATATTTTAAAATATTTTTGAAACTATGCAATGTTTTTCATTTTTATGCAATAAAATGATTTCATTATTGATCATTAGGAATCAGTAGGAAAAATATATATTTGGGACGCAAAAGAAAAACTATTAAAATAAAATAATATTGGTTTACCTGTCAACAATATCTTAGAAATAAGGAATTAAAAAGATTTTACGAAATTTGGATTGGTAATACTTATCACCAATTAAAATAGTTATAGCAGCGATCGGGTCTACGGCTCAAAGTTATTCGCTGTTTAAGACAATCATATGTCACTCACTACTCGCCACTTTTAATAGAGATTCAAAAAGTAGAACAGTTTTTAGGGTCTTTGAGTAAAAGTTACAAGTACCACTAACCTCTATCAACTTAAAAAGCATTTCCACTTTTAGGGTGTTTAGAAGGGTTAAAATAACTTAAATAAAAACATCAACTGAAATCATGTTAATACGCGTAAGAACGTATAAATGAAGCTCTCAATGTTTAAACTAATATAGTTAGGAAATTCAAGTTAAAAGAATTTCAATAGTTTAATAATAATAACGGCAATCTTATACAAAACCAAGCAAAGTCCGTTCATAGTAAGATGAACCAATCTTTTTGAAGAAAAATAATGCATAAAAGTAAAGAAATAACCCCATGTTTCTATTTTTTTTTAATGATTACCTTATCATTCTTTACTTGCAGTAAATATGTATATATCTTTTATAAGGGGTTCTTTGACTAAGAACCTTAAAAGTACCTTACTCAAAAATATTTTGGGCCTTTCTTCTAATGAATGAGATCTCAGTGGTCAACTTACAAGCTATGTTTCCATACTTGTGAAATTTAATTCACGGACCATTTTTAGCTATCTCTCGGACCACATGTAGTCCATCTGCGGACTATCGATTGGGAACTACTGATAAAGAGTCTTCATGAGTCCAATCACCGCTTTCGCGTTTTGGTGCCACATACTCAATACCAGCTAATTGTCCGATTGTTTGTTTAGATAGCACATTTATATGTAACTTGTGTTTACAGGTTTACCTAGGGTTGTTGCTTTCATCGCCTAAAGAGCCGGGCATATTCAATGAAAATAAGACACTGAAAATACTTTCCTTTTTCTCTATCTGATATAAATGTAACAATATATTATGGCTACTAACCTAGGTGTAACTATAGTGGGTACTAAAAAACTAAACAAAAATTTACTACACAGACTGTGTTATATATGGACGAGTATTATATCCAATAACAGATTATTCTTATATTAAAGTATATAGAAATTAAATTTATAAATTTTATAAAAGTAATGTTTTATTAAAAAAAACATTTCCTATACTTTATTTTGGTTACAAATTAACTGAATGTATTTAATTAAATAAAATTCATATGTCGATAAAAACATATCTAATGTTAGTTATAGTATTTAACTCTTCATCTTTTTTGCTTTTTAATATATAAAATATATTTAATTATGAGTTAAATAATTTTTTTTTCTTTATTATTTATTTATTCATAATAAAACTTTCAATAATTTTTAATTATGTTTTAATATTTAATATTTTATTGTAATATATAATAATTAATAATTTATCATATCAGTTTTATTACTCCATTTATATAATATATATATCTTTTTTTTCTTATTTTTTTTTAATTACACTTAAAAACATTTAACTATTTAGTAATATATTTTATAGTATAATATAGCTATACAGTTTGTTTATATATGTATTGCAAATTTAATTTTAAAACAATTAATTTTTTTGTTCATTTTGTTTTTTTGGTTTTGTTAGCAAGTGCATTTAAGAATAAAAAAAATTTTAGTATAATTTTATTGTAAAGAGCTGTGCTTTACTTTATAAATGTGAAAATAATCTTAGATATAAGAGACGAGTATAACAGTTCAATAGCCTAGCTAAGTCAAAAATTTAGTTTAGTTTGTAAATTTTATAGTAAAAGTTTAGTTAAAGATACAACAGCCGTGGAAACGACAGTACAAGTGACTTCACATTTTGTTACTTATTCAAAAGTTACTTACATTATTACAAATATTTAGGTAATATTATATTTTATTTATATATATATATATATATATATATATATATTATATATATATATAATATATATATATATATATATATATATATATTGTTTTTCAACTGACTGAAACACTGAGTTTTTAATAGATTTATTTTTATTTGTAAATATTATATTGTAAGTAATTTTGTGGTAGTAATTTTATGATTTATGTATGTATATATAATTAAATATTTTGAAGATTGTCGTTTGATATATATTTACTTTTTTTCCAATTTCTTAAGCTTTAAATATTTAAAGCTTAAAAAAAATAATTTACTATTATATTGATTTTTTAAACATATATGTTTAATGCATTTTTTCTTATTTGATTTAGTATAGTTAACAAGATAAGCTCTCCGTTTAAGGAATTTTAATTATTTCACAAGAATTTTTTAAAATTTTTTCAGATTAAATAATAAATTTAGGTAATAAAAATTTTTGATAATTTTTGTAATAATATATATTACTTAGCAAAATACTTTTTAATCTTAAATTGATTTTTATAGAGATTAATACATGAAATATCCTCAAAACTTTTGTTTAGTATTTATTCGGTAAATGTTTTAATTATCAGAAAATTGATTTTATTATTTATGTAAAACGTATACATATTAATTTTCAACGAATTTATAAGATTTTTTTTTTAATTTTTTACCAATATGCCTTCAAAATGACTGATATTTAAAAATATATCTCTTTATTGTCAACCTGGTATATATCTATTCTGTAAAATAAAATATTTTATAAATAAATGAATATTATATATGAAAAAATAACAGAAAAATGATAAAACACATCCTTGTATAAGTAATCCCGTCTGAATAAAATTTATACCTGAACCTCATGGATCTATGAGGAAAAATCCATAAAACCTGTCATTTTTTATGTTACGCTGTTAGATGATTTAACGGATTTATAAGTAATATTCTTCCTTTCTATTCACATAAAGATATGATTATTGGAATGTAATAGGGTTACGTGATTAAAAGTTATTATTTTTAAAACTAGTGTCGTGACTTAGTCCAACAGCCGGTACCGCGGCAAGAAGAGTTCTATTGTACCAAGGGTTGCGTGTTAGTAGAATTTTAAAATATATATTATTTTTATCAATCAATCAATGAACAGAAATTTATGAATTATTAAATTATATATAATTTATTGTTTTAATGACAAAAATATTTTATTAATAATTTTGTTTTTGAAACTGGCTTATTGGTAAATTGTTAAATATTACATTTTCTTTGAAAAATTAGTTTTAAAACAGTTTTTATTAAACCAATATTTTAACCATATTCTATAGTCATTAACATAATATAATTCATTCAATATAAATTATGTATTTTATATAGCAATACTAAATCCTATTTAAGCATAACTATTTTAGAGAGCCCCATTTTGTATAATTTTATACAAAATAATGTATAGATATGCTTAAAGGGATAAAGTATTTAGCTTCGAAAAGACATTAACACATTACAAAGAACAATTATTAATAAATTGAAATAAAAAAATTATTTATTAATAACATCGTAAAAATAAAGATATAATAGTCTTTAAAAATTCTACTCGAACTACTTTTAATTATATGAGTAATTAAACTGCATCATTTACAGTTCTGATGATGAATGGACATGTGTGGAAAGGGAATGGTTATAATAAATTTAAATTTATGATATATTTTTCTGCAGTTCAGAAATTTAACTTTTCTCTCTTGTTATTACTTTTGGAAATATGTAAAAATATTACCGTATAATGCAATGTTTTTCAACATTTTTTGTGGTATGCTCAACTTAAGATCTCCTGAAATTAATTATTTAATGAAATACATCCTCCAGATTCCTGAGATTATTTGTGCTATTCATGAAGAACGTGTTCTATGTTAACCTAAAAAAATTGAAGACATCATTCGAATCTATTAAAATCTTTTGGACTTAGTTGGCTTGTTTCGTAATATTTAAATCTTTAAAGGATGAAAGGCTAACTTTTTACTTTTACATAAATTATTTTACTATTCTCACTTTGGTAAAACTTTTTGTTTTAGGATAATAAATACTGTATCCACATAGGATTTTTAATATTATTTAAGTTCTGTATAAGTACAGTTTGATAAAAATTTATTAACGAGAGTTTTAAGAGATATGCGTTTGCGAATATATATTTAAAAATATTGAATTTCATAAAAATCGTTCGTTTTATATACCAATTCTCATTACTTATGTAGATGTTATCCTTTTTGTTTTTATAAGTGAAATATTTTATCATAAAATATAAAGTAAAGTATAAAGTATAATTCTGATGAAAAACAAATCTGATAAAATCATAATAAAAATTATATATTATAAAAGATTGTACATATATATATATTATTTTAGTTATCATTATAAATTACTTTTTGGAATGTCATTTATTACACAAGGTTATAGTTATTATTCAATTATAGTTCAATTCAATTGAACCATTGTCGTCTTAATTGTAAGTATTATATACATTATCATTATCAACATTTATTATAAAATATTATCCACATAATTATTATATTTAATTATAATTATATTGATTGAATTCATTTTTGTTAGAATTGCAAAAATTATTCAGATTATTTTTATTAATATTTATAACAATATATTATTCACATAATATTCATTTTCATTCAAATTATTGTTAATTATAATTAGAATAGTTTTATTTCAATTAGATTTATTTTTATTTTATTTTAATTATAATTTTTTTATATATAAGTTATTATAAGTTTCAATTAATGCGAAACATTTATTAATATTTGATTTTTTTATATTATTTATATATAATAATGTAATTATATTACTTTACATATTATAGTACATTTAATTATTTATTATAGTTCTTATTATTCTTATTTATTACTGTTATATTATTGTTCTGGTTTTATGTAATTATATACTTTTTATGTCACTTTTTATATATTATACTCGTTAAAAATTTTAAATTCATTATGCTCACATGGTAATATTATTTAATAAGAATATTTAATATTATCCGCATTAATAAAATTAATTGAATTAATTTTAACCATAGTTTATAAAGTATAATTTTCATATTTAATTTTAGTAAAACTGCAATATTTATTATTATCATTAATAATGCCACAATTCTCAACAAAATTTAGACTCATAATAATAATTATAATAATTATCATAATTATTATCATAATAATATTACATATATAATATATGTAATACTATAAAATTATTTATTATAATTGTAGTGTTGAAATGAATAACAATTAGATATTGTTTAGTAATAAATATTATATTCTTTATTATTAAGGAGTCTACAATCCTAATTATATCTTCGTCATACTTTTATTATAATATTATTATATATAGTTTTTATATTTATTACCGGGCTTAGGTTGTTTATTTAATACATAAATTTATAAAAATGTTTTTTTAAATAAAATAATAAATTACACTTTTTAAAATGTGTTAAATATTTAGTTATATTTTTTATAAAATTATTTGTCGTTTTTAAGCCCGGTAAAAAATATAAAAACTAAATAAATATCCGTCGTAATAACAATTTATTAATTATTACATATATTATATATATTATTTAACAAATTATCATTAAAATAAAATTATGTTTTTATTTTTTATTAATATATTAACAAAATGAATTTTTTAATTATTAGTTCAATTCATTTAATTTTTTTTTATATGCATTTTATAATAATATTAAAGTGTAATGTAATGTAATGTAATATTATAATAGTTGTTATTAAAAAAATATGCTTTTTATAAATAGTTATTTTTATCGTAACGTAATTTGATACTACTGCAAGTATTATTCATATAACTATTCATAATTATTCATTTTTGTATTAAAAATATACCAGATTGTTATTAACATTATTTCATTTAACATATATTTATTTTATCAGCTTATATTAAGGCTTTATAAAATAGTTTTGTTTCTTTATTAAAAATACACCAGATTATAGATTTCAACGACATTTCATTTATTTTTTATGTTTTTTTTTTATTTAATATTTATTTATTATATTAGTTTATATTAGAGCCATTATAAAACGTTTTTGTTTTTAAATCAAAATTATATCAGTTTGTAGATTATAACGTTATTTTATTAATTATTTTTATGATAATATTTTTTTTTAACATTTATTTACTATATGAGTTTATGTTAGAGACATTATAAAATGTTTTTGTTTTTAAATCAAAATTATACCAGACTGTAAATTTTAACATTTTTTTATTAATTATTTTTAAAACATTATTTCTATTTAATATTTATTTAGTATATCAATTTATATTAGAGCCATTATGAAATGTTTTTTTTTAATCAAAATAATACCAGATTGTAGATTTCAACGTTATTTTAATTATAACGGCTTGCATATTTCAACGATATTTCAATAATTATTTTTATGACAATATTTTTATTTAACAGTGTGATTAACATAACAGAGCAATATTCTGTAATCATTTCCGAAAATAGTTCTGTTATAATATTGCTGTTGTAGAGATTCAGTTTGTTTTGTATAATATTTTTATGTACTCGTATATATCATTTTTAATGCATATTATAAAATTAGTGTTTAAATAGTTTAAAGTTTAGTTGAAATATTTTAAGTTTTGCTTCAATTAGATGAGCAATATTTAAAGCTATTTGGTTTTTTGCTTTTATTTGAAAATATATTTGAATAAATATCTTTCTTTGAAATTTGCTATAGTTTCGTTTATTGTATGTATTATGTTTCGTTGGAAAATAATATAAAATAAGTAAAATTTTTACCTTGTGTATTATAAATACAATATATGGTATGTATATAGTTTGTTTTCTGTATATATATATATATAATATGATAAACTTAGTGTAACAAATCTATTTTTTCTTCAAATATTTTCAACATTTTGCTTCTCATGGGGCTTAACGTTTTATTCCAAAATAGAAATCTTCACAACAATAACAACAATTGCAGAAAATATAATTTGCATAAATCATCTGCAAATAAAAGATTTCCGCTTAACTATGACTTAACTCATTTTTCAAGTAACAGACAGTTTGAATTTTCCTTAAAATATTTTTCATATTAAAATTTTAACAAAGTAACAAATAAGCTTGCAACACTTCCAGGTATTCGAGAATTTGTACGTCCGTGCGTATGAGTGACTCTGAATTCATCTGCTAGTCTTATATGGCAAGACTACAAAATACAAAATTTGTAACAATTCCCGTGTATGCAGAGGTGTGTATATTTGTGATATTATATGTCTTGTTACGAAGTGTTATAAGCTTTATAAGGTACATAGCATTCCTGAAATAATTCTTTGTAATTTACAAGCATATAAAATTTGTACAAATTTGTACATTAACAGCAAATCACCCGGTATTTAAAGCTAAGCGTTTCGGTGTTTTCCTTTTGAGATTTATGAGACAAATTTGTAGGATTTAATTAAGTAATAGCAAATTTGGTTTATTTAATTAAAATATGAGTTAAATAAGTAACTAGCACTTGTTAAGTGCGACACCCTGTATATAAGCGTTTTACTTGTGCGAGCAAAAGGCAAAATAATAGCTTAAAATTTTATACAATTTCGGTGCTTTACGTGCTTTGTGGTGTGTGTGCATATCTATGTGTGTGGTTGTATGTGTTGAAATTTACTAAATATTATCTTTAAATAAATTTTAAGCTCACAGTTTAGATTGCATTTATGTGATAAAATATATCTAAATATATATTTCCATCAACTTTTCTAATTTGCTTTTGTCTGCATTGCAGTTTTGGGTTGCAAATTTTTGTTTTTTATTTTATTAAATGTAAAAATAAATTTCAAATATTTTGTAAACGTTTTCAAATTTTCCTTAAAATTAAACAATTGAGCTTCTTTTCTTAAATTAAAATTATTTAAATTTGGTGTTGTTGTTGTTTTATAATTAATTCTTGTATGATTTGTTTCATTTATTATCATTTTATTTGGTGTAATTATTTTTAAAACTTTATTGAAACACTGTTGCTTGAGCGTGATCGGTCAAGGAGAATTATCCGAATCTGAACCTCCATATGAGTGCATTGGAAAGAGTGGATACCAGCCGCCAATGTGCTGTGCCATATTCAATTTATCCAAATTCACTTCAGTGCCTCCTAAGCCTTGATTATGCTCAAAGCCTACACAACGTTGCCAGAGCATGATAACAATATTCCGGCCGAATACATCTGAGCTCTTTAAATGCAAATTTTATACAGAAAAAGAACAATGAAATTATTTTCAGTTAAAATATTCTTTAGTAAACAATACAAAACCAAAAATAGCAAATATTCGAGCATAATAAGCTTTACTCCTACACACATGAATACAAATGAAATTATTAGGCTTACTTTGAATGCATGTCAATAGACAGATAATGGAAATTTATCTCAAACATTGGTCAAAACCGAATATATTTTTTGGTTTGCTTTCTTTGCAATATTTAGTTATTTTTGAAAAATTTTTGTAGTACCTGGATTTACGACTAATATGGTATGTCTTTTTTTAGTTTAGTAAATTCAACAATAAATTTTAATCTATTATTAACTAATAATACGTTTACACTATAGCATTATCTAAAAATGCTATATTCACATAAAAAAATGCTAATCAGTTTCGATAATGTAAGTGTAAACATAATATTAAAAATATATAATATAATATTATTTGTGCCAATTAACTAATTAAGTTTAATAAATATGTCAAAATTATATTATAAAATTTTGCTTATATTTGTTTAGTACTCATAATTAACATAAGTACTCACCTGGTATTTAATAGTTTGTTTGTAAAATGGCTCGGCGGAATGACGTATGACACGGGTTTTCTTTTTGTGACGCAAACGATCGCCATCTTTGATATAGCATTTTACATAGGTGTCAGGTGGTGTTTCGCAATCCACGGGCACAATGTTGCGAGCACAAATGATCTAAAATTAATTAAGAAGATATTTAATAACATATGAGTAATTGTAGTATTAACGAAAAATAATAATATTTCTATTTCTTTTTTTAAAGAATAACTATTAGTAAAAACTAATTTTACCTTGTAACCTTATTTTTACATTAATTACTCTAATATATTTATATTTTGACAAATGTTTTGACATAGTATTTTTTGACTCTTTTTGCTAAAATATCAGTTCTTTATTATTTTTCACACTTACTTTATATATTCTACAATTATAAAAAAATTATTTTAATCATATAATCTCAAAGACAGTCCTAGAAAACTCAAAGTCACATTTTTTGTCCCTCTTTTCTAACATTTTCGACTTATTTTTCGCTGAAATCTTAGTTTATTTATCCTTAAAAATTAACAATTTTAAGTACTTTCACAGAAAGATAACAAGATAATTTGTCAGATAACATGATTTTGATGTCCAGGCAAAGAGTTTATTGGTGGAGATTATATTACCATCAGTTGCTTTCTGTTATAAATCGATTCAATGGTATCAGATAATGAGATAACTTCATATTGGTGTCTAGGTAGTGGACTATTAGGGAAGATTATGTTGCCATCATATGATTTCTTTAATAAATAATGTCAGATAATATTGTCAGATATAAATTGCAACATTAAATGCATTACAGTTTTATTATTTTATCTGGTATGAGATATTCCATCTAAGTACTTCTTTTCTTTATGCACCAGTGCCGGGCTAACTTCTAGCTTGTGTTTTGAGCTTTCATTCTCTTGCCTATAAAACCTACAAGTTATATTAGATTAATTTTTATCATCTAAGTCCTTTTTTGCTTATGCTTGAGTGCCGAGCAAACTCCTAGCATGTCTTTAAGGTGTTATTTTCTTCTCTACAAAACCTACAAGTTTCATTAGACAACTATAAGTTCCCTCCTCTCTAGCAACTTCTTTTGTTTATACATCAGCGCCGGGCAAACTTTCAACACGTTTTTTGCGGTCCTATTCTCTTCCCTACGAAATCCACAAACTCCATTAGACTAAGTTCCCTTTTCTCCAGGTACTTCTTTTGCTTATGTATCGGTCGCAGTCGCATTCCCAGCAGGTATTTTGTGATCCAATTGTATTCCCTACAAAACCCAAAAGTTCCATTAGATTAACTTCTCACTTTTGTGAGGTGTTTTATTAACCTAAAATGCTCTGTTAGAATTTTTGAAATGATTTTTAAATTGTTTTTACTTATTTGCATACAACCTAAATATTGTTTTTTGGTTGAAAGTCCTTTCGAAAGATTTCGATTGTGATATTCCGGGAAAATTATTTAACTATAATCCAAAGATTATAGGTTTGTGGCGGCTACCTGAATAAAGTAACACTGCATTCTGGAGAGTAGAAAGCAAATTACACAGCTTTTTTTGTTTTTCCTCGGCTTTCCGAATGGGTAATAAAAACGGTGATAAAGTTCAATATCTTAGTTTTTAATATAATATATTTAAGTAATTTTAGATATAATCAACTAGAATATTTTTAAGGACTGTAACTCATACTATAACTTTACTTTTATATTTTTACATTAACAAAATTCATATAAAAACTATATACATATACCGACACATAATTAAAATGCAATTTTTTATTTAAGCTTACCTCAACTTCAACATTGCCTTTAATTTTAATGAAACCCATTTTAAGTTCACCATGTCGTACTGTAGTTAACCGATAACCTTTGGGATGTATTTGTCCAGGTCCCAATTTCAGACCATAATTCGTTTCCATACTAGTTGTGGCGGACATAGCGGACATATTTGAAATATTACCAATGCTACCACCAAGTGAAGTTAAATTTTTGGCACTACCACTCATGGGTGCTACGCTCTGTTTGCGTAACATGGACGGGCTGTCACTAGGATTCAAATTAAATACGCTTGCTTTTCGTGTTGTGGCTGGTGAATCAGTACCAACTGATAAGCCGCTACTGACATACATGCTACCTTTACGTTGTATCGGTGAATTTGTGCTTCCTCCACCTGCCACAAAAACACTACTTTTACGTTGATGCGGAAGAGATTCGGTACCTTTTAGATTCATTATACTGCCCTTGCGTTGTTGTGCTGCACTTAGTGCATTGGATTCATTTGGTAAATTAATCATGCTACCTTTGCGTATATTTTTGGGACTGTCACTGATGCTGAGGAAATTTGTTTTCTCTGTGCCTTGTGTTACATTCGAAACGGATGCAGCTTGTTTCAACATACTCAATGCTTGTTTAGCTGTTTGTGGTGGTAAATTACCACCGGAACCTTTCCAACGTGGTGTGAAGCGTTTATTTTCATCATCAGATGGTGGACTTGTTGCTGTGTTACCAATACCAATTGGTAAATGCTGTTGTTGCTGTTGTTGTTGTTGTTGTGTTAGATCAAGTATAGAACTTTTGCGACTATTTGGACCACTCGGTAAACCAACTCGACTGGTGCCTAAGTTAAAGAAAATCACTTTAATGTCGTTGCTGTTGTTGTTGTAGAAATTATTAAACTAATTATATAAACACAAAGGTAACAAATTTTAATTAAAATTTAACAAGGGTTTATGTGAAATCATCACTAATTAATATTTGAAATCAATGCTATTAAATACAAAACAAACTACTAAACACTCAGTATCTTACAAACAATATAAAATATTTAAACGCATTGAATTAGACGAACAAATTAACTTTTTAATTATTTAATAAAATTAATGATTTCTAAATAGATTAGGTATTACATATCAAACAGTTTGTAATTATATTTAACAAATTTTTTATTTAATTTTATAAGTATTTAGATAGATAAACTAATTGCACATTTATAATTAATTTTTTTTTTAACTACATGTGGTTTGTTTAAAAAAAAGGAACTCTAGTGACATTATTAGATTAATTTCTTAAGTAATTTATTGAAATTTTAACAGTCCAGAAAATTAGTTATTCTTAGTCTTAACCGGAAAAATTAAAAAAGTGAAATATATACTGTCAAAGTCGCTATTCCTTTGTAAATAATTAATATCTTGTTCAAACTACAAATTCTTTGTATCTGCAGTATTTGCATCTGAAGTGCTTAACTAACAAATTAAAGTATTTGTATCTTGTCATCTTTGACTTCTAGTTAAACTTTTCTTTTATGTTGCACTCAAAACTATTTGCATTGAAGTGCAAGTTTCATTGAGTCGTTGTAGCTGTTTGTGCACTTATCCTAATGGAGCCCTTGCAATATTAAGTTACAATTTGCCTTGAAGCATCGATCGGTTTAGTTGTGGTTTAACTTGTCTTAACTTAATAATGCAACATACACTGTACTATGCATAGATAGAATCGCTCATGGTACAGAATACATAATTGACTTAAGAAGATGTCTTGTTCCAGCTTAACTGCAACCAACCAATTTGTATGGGATTTATGAATGTATCGTACTTGTCAAAAGGGTCACCGCCTCAATATTGTGGTTTGGATCGGTTTTCAAATAAATTAGTTTTAATTAATGTGTTTAATGAAATTGACTTTTTGCTCGAGACAATAGCTGCAGGATAAATATAATGAACGGTTATCTTATTTGTGCAAAATGTTGTTGAAATACATTTTGGTCGACTTATGAACTTTAGAAGAGATTAATTTGTATTGTTATATTTTGGCATTTTAAATAATGAACTTTGATATTCTATATTCATTAATAAGGCAATTTGAAAGTATTCAATGTGAATAATCATAATAATAATATGATATTCTCTGCAAATGCTTTCATTTATGTGTTTATAATTATATGTAGGCATTTATAATTAATTATATTCCTTCATTTCATAAACATACAATAATATATTTATCACCATTATCACTATTGTAATACAATATATATGTAGGAAGTGTATGAACTTAGATAAAAAGATGTTAGTGTTAGCTTGTATATTGGAAGATAAGATCACATAAGCCCTTTCAGAATTTATAGTACAGACAATAGTACACTCAGAAAAATAATAAGGTTGATTGAACCAGATTTTAATAAAATCTCAGGTCAAAATATTCTTACTTGGCGCATCATGTTGGTTCAACTATATCTCATGTTGGTCTTCATATGTTCTTTATCATATGACCTTAAATTTTCTTCTAACAAACTGATCAGGTTTTTATAACTTATATGTGGTAAAAATATATTTTTCTGAAAATGTATAAATGGGCAGATAGTAAAATGACTATCTGTTAATTCGTCTTGTGGTATCAGTTCGAGGATATATAACGAGTTATATCGACTTCATAAACATTTAATACATGATCAATTATATGTCTACTTAATATATAAATTCAATAGTGAAAATAATAAAAATGTAGTGAGTTCAAGTAGATGCAGAGATAAATTTTAGTGTTAATTTGTTTCGTAGGAGGAAAGATTACTACTAGAGTTTATAAATATTCATATTTTCTCACTTAATAAATATACCTTGGTAAATATAATACAAATGTATAGAGCATTTCCTGAAGTATAAACTTACTTAGGTTCTAAAGAATGGATTTATTCTGATATTTTAGTCAAGTTTTAAAGTTAGCATGCTTAAAAATGTTAATTGAAGGAATTTTAAGTAAAAACAACATTATAATGAAGCAACAAAAAGAAACATGTAAATAAGCAGTGTTTATAGTGAATATACACCATATCATGCCAGACGGTGATAAAGAGATAACCAATATTTTTTTGTTTTTCCTCTGATTTTTAATTTGTAATTTTGCGGAATCAATATTGTGTGACATACTGATACCCTGTTTAAAAGATATCTTAAATCATTCCATAGACATAATTATGTTCGCGGTTGAGTACATAAACGATAATAATTATTTCTCATAACACTTCAATATCACAATTAATCTAATTTTTTATCTTTTTAGATACCATATTTTGGTTTAAGAAAAGCACGTCCACAATTGGTTGTATACCAATTGTATCGACCAATTCTAATAAAAAAATATCTGCATAGGATGTATGTGGGTGGGTATGATTGATTAATTTATTTTGTTAAAATAAACAAATTTCTCCAGGGAATTTTTTGGAGTGCACTTTTCTAGCGAAATAGTTCGTAAAAAAAGAAGGTTAACTTTTGACAGCTAAGTTCATTTCTAAAAATATATTGGTTTAGATGCTCTGTTTTCATGTTTGACAATAAAAGAAAACATGAGTATATAATGTTGAAGTCTATGTATTTTTACAATTCATTAAAATTAATAAATTTAGTTGATGCTGACACATAGTGAAACAGCGATTGGAAGTAGAAACCATTAGTTTTTAATATCTCTCGGATATTAGACTAGAAAGTTCAATTGGCTTTACAATTTTCAATCGTGCATTAGATGTTATAGATAGGAAGCATATTTTAATTTTATAAAATAATTAATGATTTTCGCTTAGACCAATAAGAGAACACAACGAAAGAGTACTCGTGCATTAAAAATTACTTTAAATAGTGCCATTACGTATCAGCTTAGATATATTGAACTTAAATGCAATGACACATTAAATACAAACTCAAAAAGTTTTAATACATTACCAGCAGTGCACTAAGTATATAAAAATACATTTTAATAAATTTAAGTAATACAAATTTATAAAAAAAATTGTGCAAGATATACATTTAACGTGCTGTAAGGTAATCACAACATTTATCCTCATGTAAAATTTATAATTATTAGTCAGAAATGTATTTATCATATCCTCCTGATCGGAGAAACCCTTGAAGTTAAAATTTATATCATTCACTGAATAAATTGCGCTAATCTGTGTTGACTATTATTTTTCCTTATAAATAAATCATTGGAATAGTTAATGACATAAGTTAAAAATTCGTCTTGCTTTGAAAGCAAACTAAATACTTTAGAAATCCCTGAAATTTTGGCAATTGAAATGCCTAACACTTATAGAACAATTATTTTATATTACTAGGTTAATAAAAAAAAATTTTGCAATTAGATTTATATATCTAAAGATATGAAATTTATAGGAAAAAGCAACAAAATAGTTATACTTTGAATCTGCAAACATAACAATTTAATTTATTTTTATTTATATTCTTATTTAAAAAAGTTCACTAATTGTTTATTAACAATTTAGTTGAATTCAAAAGCAGTTAAATAGTAACATTTTATAACGTTATCGGCACAAATCAGTATTTTAATCTATTTATAGTTGATCTCCAGTAGTTCAAATCTCCAATAATGCAGATTGTCGCGTAATGCGGAGAATGTGAGAAAATGCAATATGGGCATTGTATGGATTACAGTTCCGATCAACCACTTATTCGCTAATTTAGATTAAATATTAACATATTTGTTCGACAGCCTAGTGCCAGAAATCAATTGAATAGCTTATGTGCATAGTCGCATTAATGCCTTATTCGCCCATATGTTATGTTTCCTATTGACTTATATACTTTATCATATATCATATATATGTGTTTTCTAATTTATGCAATATTTTACTAAGCAAAGGATTGCAATTCAATTTTTATTCAATTTTTGCTGCTATTGACTGAATAGAAACTGAATGGTATCATTAATCTGGACTGACCAACATTTTTATAAATCTGGGTTAAAGAAGTTTTTCGTATTCTTTTTGTTTCCAAAACATTGCCTTTAAATCTTTATTTGAAGTATAAAGATATATTTACCAAATATATTATAAAAGGATACAAGTGCTATTTTAGTACGAACAATTTTAAACTTTGACTAGTTGATTTAAAAAAATTGAAATTAAATTTGTGATTTATTTAATGCACATATCAACTGATGATTTTAACCAATGATAAGATATAAATGATTTTCCTGAATTCAATAAATTTAATTGGTAATTACACATATGCATGAGTAAAAATAAAATAAATCATTCAATATTGAATTGAATGTAACATGAATATATGATGTTCTTAAACATTTAACATTTATATTTAAATAAATATAAAATAAATTAGTTTCATTCCAATAAAATTTAATACTGACCACATATATACTTGAATATTTAACATTTATTTTAAATTTTACAACTTTATCTTATCTGATATGTACTTATTAATATAGAACTCTCAAAATATTTACAAATAATTGTGATAAATAATTGTGCATAATATTTTATATTTTTACTTGTAATGAATAATTTTAATTTATGATATTATTTCAACTTACGTATTAATATTATTATTATTATTATTATTATTATTACTAAGTTTAATATCAAGGAACGCCTTAATGTTATTAAGAATTTTATAACGCAAATATTGAACGTAAAAACAATACTCATACGCACCGTTGTACAAGAACAATACAAGAATACAAGGAGCTTCACTAATTTTCATATGTGAAATATAATATATAAACGAATTCTAATATCAATTATAAAAAATCTAATATAATAAAAGAAACTCTAGTGGAAATATTTACATTTAGAATGGCATTCACATAAAAAACATGCAATTGGGTATATAAAAAATATTCGTATGTGTTTAAATGTGAAATTGTGTAATGATGGATGAGTTAATGAATATATCATATATATTGTGAAAATTCTAGATTATATATATTTTTAACAAACAAAATCAAAATTAACAATTACTTAACAGCAACTGCCAATAAAACCTTTGAAACTCGTTAAAAACAACAAATAGAAATGTTCGAAATTGAAAAAAAAACTATTTTGTTTCAAAAAGAAATCCAAAGTTTTACTAAAAACAATAAACAAAGTTTGTAAATGAATCTTACCATTTTGAATTAAAAAATTATTTTTGTATTGAATTTTATTTTGCTAAATTTTGATTGTTTTTCTGAATTTTTCTGAATTTAGTGATTTGTTGAATTTTTTGAATTTTGCTGAATTTCTTTTAAAATTATTTTTTGTAGTGTAGCAGAGAATTGTGCGCTGTGAGTTGCAAGTAAATAATTTCTGGTGCAGCTTATATGATTTTAATTAAATTTTATTTGTTTTTAACATGTATTTGTATTATTAAAATTTATTTATTTTCATAATTTACATTTATTTTGTAGGATTTTAGTGCAATTTTATTTATAAATAAATAGTTTTATTTATTATTTTTGTTTTGTAATCTGTACATATTTTCTTTATTATTTTTATGGATTTTTGTTTAGATTTTGAGTTTAGTATTACGAGTATTTTGTTGTTGTCCAAGTGTATGAATTGTCAAAGCTTTGATAATGCGACACCGATATTGATGCTAATAGGTTTTGCAAGTAAAGATTTCAGACGTGAATAAATATAGTAGCAAGAAATATAGAAGTAGTCGTGTTTGTAGGATAGTTAGAGTGTAGACATTTTATAAAGTGAGCAAATAGTTGGGTTAGAAAATTAAAAGAGAAGTGAAAAAATATATATGCATTATATTAAATATATATTAAAGCGATATAAGAGTTGCAATATAAAATTTATTTAAAAAAAATAAAAATTTTTTAGTATATAAGAAAATGAAGAGTTTTTAAATATTAACACTTAAAAGAAATACCTCAGTTCAACTGATTAACTGCTACAAATTGACTTTACTAATTGAATTAATAATGAAACTACTAACCATTGTTTTGTCAAATCACAGTGTAAAATATGGGTTTGATTGGAACCCATTTAACAGCACATGTAAAAGGATTTTGAATGATAAACGAGTTAAATCTAAAATAAAAAAAAGTAAGAGTGGAAAGGAACTCAGGAATCCAGTACATCCGCAATTACTAAATTAGGGCTATTTACTTGTACTGGAGAAATACTATTTAGAAAACTCTAAGCCAGCCTTGGTTTTAATAGGTATGAATAATAAATTGTATTAATATATGGCACAAACATTCTGAACAACAGTTAACCTAATTAACTGTAATTAACAGTAATTAAATGAGCATTACTAAGGAAAGTTGCCTCATTTATTGTATTACAGAAACACCGCCTTTTTCTTTTTACGTCAAAGTAATAAAAATATACGTACTGAACTATATTGCGTTAGACCAAGAAGAATTGCAATGTGGATAATATTTTTAACAATTAAATATAAAAAATAAATAGCAAACAAGGCCAAAAGGCAAAATAGCAGAATTTTGTAAGAAGCTCAGTTTTGTACTGAGTTCAGATCGGGCTTTAAAGCCATAAGCGGTATAGTTGTGGTAGTTAAAATGATGGCAATACTACTCCTCGAAATTAATAAAGTCTCAACATGTTTTCGGAATGTTCAGAATACTGATGAAGACTTATTGTTATATGTTTATCGTTCCAAAATCACATAGATTAAAATATTTTTAAACATATTGCTTAAAACAGCTAAACGCATCCTATATAGATATCAATGACTTTTAATTAAAGCTTTTGTACCTAAGCATCGTGTTATACAGAGAGTCATTAAAGAATGGTCACAACAATTGTACGTTCTTTTTGGTCATGACCAAAGGGTATGTTATATAGGGAGTCATACGTCAATTTCTCACTTTCACTGCTATTTTGGTATATTATTTTTAGGTAGAGTAAATAAATACCTAATTACTCAAAAACTTAATACCTAACTACTCAAAAAAGTAATACCCTATTACTTAAATTTAAAAGGTATTTATATATTATATACAAATATTTACTCCGGACATTTTAACATTTATTATTGAACTATTGCACTGTTTTGACCCATGTGAAAAGGCACAGAGATTTTTGTTATTGAAATTTATTTGTCATTTTATTTATTTTATCGAAATCCATCGATTATGAAGTTCTATGTATTTTCACCATAATGTTCCAATTTAAGCTTGTTAAATAATTCAAAACACTGTGTTCTTCATAAAGATTATTTTGATGAGCATTTTGTTGAGTATCATAATAAAAGATATAAGCGGAATAGAAACTATTATTAAAGATAAGCTAATGAAATAAATAATTTATAAATAGCAATTTTCATTTCCTATAGAAGTAGTCATTAAGCTTAGTTCAACTGCTGTAAATCTAATCCAAAACTTACAATGAATTACCATTTGGTCTCAGTACATTTAATCAAGTTTATAAATTCTTGCACATGGAAATTTAAATACATTTTAAAGGAAACCATTATTATCATAAAATTGGCTTACACCAATAATTTTAAATTTCTTTTAAGCATCAATATTTTTAAAAACTCCTTCAATTTCAATACTTTCAGTACTCAATCACGTACAAATCTCATTAATAAATAAATCAGAACTGTATACTCACGTCTAGATGTTGGCCGTTTATTGTTAGGTTCAGTATTTAAACTCATTGCACGCCCTAATTCACCACGTACAGCCTTGAGTGACTTAAGAATTTCATCGGGGTCACGTCTAGCAGCCGATGAACGTCGCCTACCCGCTAGATATGTTGTAGGTGGTGGTACCATAACATCTTCTTCACGTATTTTTTCAGGATCTTGAAATGATGAACGACGCGAACCTGGTAAAGAACGTGAAAAATCTTTACCCAACTGATATACCTCAACTTCAAGTGTTTCAGATTGCGAGGAACCACGTCGAGAACCAGCAATCCAAGCATGATCGGGATGTAATAAAGATGTGCCATCTCCAATTGAATCTACTTCATCTGATATGGAACGTTGCATATTATAGTCACGTCGCAGTAAACGTGATACATCACCACCAGGACAGCCAGTAGCAAGTGAACCGCGAGGTGAAACGCTTGGTGATTTGGATATACTAATACCACGCAAACCTTTAGGATCTTCAAGACGACACCAAATTGCATGATCGTCAAGAAAAGCTTGTTGTAGTTCAATATTGCATTCGCCTAGAAAAATAGATTCTGTATGTGGCACTAAGTCCCAGAGTTGTATATCAATATAGCGATCCATTAAGCTATCCGCATTCACATGCGCAAATGTGAGAGTTGCATTCCAAATTGGATTCTGTGTCGGTCGACTTACTTCTGTTTGTTGTACGGAACCATCGCCGCTATTATTATATATATTTATTTTTTATTTAATAAAAAAATATTGGTTTATAAACTATTGAGTATTAAATATTGTTTCTGCTTACCATTTGGGTAATATGCGTACTTTAGCATATGCTTCCGGTAAGTTACCGTGACCGTAGGCTTCATCGCGTAAAGCTAAATCATCTGCTGCCATTAGTGATACGACCAATTCATTACGTTCTGCGTGGTACCAAACTTGTATCTGGACACGTCCACTGACTTGCTTCTCTCGCATTATTTGTTCCTATTATTTATATTTTTTGTTTTTGTTATTATAAAAGAAAAAATTTATTAGTAAATATTTGAGATTTTTATGGAATCAAGTTAAAAAATTTACAGTTTATATTTAATTAAATATATACAATATTTTTTTTAGTTGAAGTTCTATACAATTTTTCTCTCGCATTTTTGTACATAATTTTACACTTATTTATATTGGTTAGCACTTGTAACGAATGCTTTGGTTATATATTATATAAATTTGTATATATATATATATAGTTGTGGTTTGAGGTAGAAGTTTAGAAAAGTGGTTGTAATTTTTGTTATGTAAAATAAACCAAAAAATTAAGTTTGCAAAACAGAAAAAATATGAAAAGTATTAGGTGTTTTGTTTACAAAAACATAATTTAATAAAAATAATTAATAAAAAATTATATTAAAGCATAAAAGGCAAATTAATTAAAAAGAATAACAATTACTTATACATAGCATTAACAGATTCATGCTCTATGGTTACACATTAATTATGTATACTGTTAGCATATTATAGTTAAAAAATAATTATCTATATATATATAATTATCTATATAAATACAATATTAATGGAAAGACTTTTTGAACCTCAAATTAATTTATTATAATAATAATAGGTTGCCCAAATTAAAAAGCTTTCCTTCAGTTATAAAACAAAACAAATATATATAACAGAACTAGAAGACTATTTGCGACGGCTGCAACGTGACAGCCTGTGGTAGAATAATAATTGATGAATAATAATGCCGTTCGACTTTTAAATTTTTCAAGAAACCTAAACAATGTTAAAGTATTCAAGTAATAAAATTATATTAGATTCTGAAATCTAATGATCAATACAATATTATTTAACACACTGAGCATCCATGAGTATATTTTAGAAAGTTTTCAATGCCATTCTATTGGATATTCTCATTGAAAACATGTTTTCTTAATTTTATGAATAATGCTTTAAACTGGAATCTAGAGAATTTTTAATTAATTTCACGGTCAAAATTATTTTTAATAATTATACAACAAGCGGTCCTGTGCTCCTCCTAGGAGTTAAAGGATTAAGTATATATACAACAAGCAAACGAAGCTTAGTGTCTGGGTATTCACCATAACAGAAGGTTGATATTGAGTAGACACGTAAAAAGCAAGAGATATGAAAACTGAAATTCAGTCGGCTCCATTGGCTCATGAATCGAAA
Organism: Teleopsis dalmanni; assembly: GCF_002237135.1. NCBI lineage: Eukaryota > Metazoa > Arthropoda > Insecta > Diptera > Diopsidae > Teleopsis > Teleopsis dalmanni. Next base: position 158,209,202 of record NC_051846.1, on the reverse strand, counting down.
TCGTATGTTAAGTCTCGAAAATAAATGTCAACTGTACCGCTCTAACAGCTAACATGGAGGTATGAAATTAATTAATAGTGCTGAGTGCAAAACAATATTATTCGAAAAATGATCGAAAATCTATGGTTTACAAAAACTTAAACAATTATAAAAACCTAAACATCCCACCAGTCAAAAATGTTGTTCGAACTTTTTTAATATTCCAATTCTTATGTCAGGCAGTTTTTTTAAAGTTTCAGAGCTTCGTGACTGAAAAAAAGCTTTATTGTCCTGGTGATGTCAAATTTGAAAAATACATTATATATCTCTATTATCAACATATATTATATATATATATATATACCGTTCTGCGATTGCATAAATTCATCGTAGTGTTTAAGTGTTGAGTAATGAGAGGTATTTAGATGTTTCCATTATCATCCTCTATAAGAGTCGTCTTCGTGATTTTGACCACACAATCTACAACTAAACTACCCCCCGTATTTGGCAATAGCCTCACTTCCTCCACCTACATTCATTCTTTCTGTACTATTTCTATGTTTTCTGGTTTAGATGAACCTTTAGTAAACTTCTATGTACCAAGACTTTTTATATCAACTCTCTCTCTCTCTCTCTTAAACACTGAAGAAAAGTTTCATATTCTGCTCTCTGGGTCAGTAACGAAATCTCTCCATTTATTCTTAAGAAATTGTTGATGCTTTCTGCCTAGTGCCGCAGAAAGTGAACGCACAAGTACTGTACTCATCTGATATGGTTATAAAGCTACCACTTTGAGAACGGCGGTCTGAGTCAATTGTGATCATGAAAAATCATACACTGCAGGAGTTGAAGGCTATGCTCCAATCAGTGTACAAGAAAGCTATAAAGAAATGACTCAACCGTTGACAAAGTTATATAGCAATCGAAGGAGATTATTTTGATAGCAACAAAATAAATATTGGTTGGTTTTGTGTTTATTATGTATATTTTATACAAAAACTATTTTCAACTAAAAAACAATTACTAGTTATATTTGATTAAATATACAATAGTGTTTTTCTGTGGAAAATTTGATCTATCATATATTCTTTAAAAAAAAATTGTTTCGTAGAAATTTAAAATTTTAAAATTTACAATCATTTTCGTGTATATTACTAAGATTACAAATTGTGTTTTAAACCAACAGATATCGTATCAATTTAATAAATCTCAGTACACAATAGCAATATTGCTGAAACTATCGATGTATCCATTACAGTGCGATATTATCGAAAGTTTTCACAACCCAACGAAGCGTAGGACGCTTGCTTTATAACAACTCAATAACTCGATATGAACTCATAGTTTACATATTCCATATTCCATATTCCGGAACTCGTGTTCCCCATTACACCCAGTGTATGTGTATTCTATATAGTTTGTGTGTTTATTTCTGTGCCATATTGCAATTATTGTGTTTTATTCAAGTTATTGTGGTTTAAGTTTCAGCAATTTTGTTTGTATGCGTATTAGTTTTAGTTTTCCGGCTGAAATTTTTTTATGAAATTTTCATTGAGTAGCGAAAATACTTGCTTTGTTAGAAAACCTCATGGGACGCACAGAAGCAAGGCGGATTATGGCGAACAGTTTTCACTGATGTGTGCAGTTTATTTTTTATTAAAAATACTAAAATTTTCGGTTAATACGAAAATCGATAAAAAAAATATTGAGATTTTATAAACTAAATAAAGCAACATATAGTGGAAAGGTTTGAGGTGTGTTGGATTTTAGATTTTTGGCAATTTATTGCTTTCATTGGTTTTTGTATAAAACTCGCAATAGAGAATTTATATATTGGAAATACGATGAAAAATTTATAACTAAATTGGAATACACAAAAAGATTGAATATTTTAATTCTAAATAAGTTAAACAAAGTTTTTTAACAATTGCTTAAAATTTATTTGGAATATATTAAGTAAAAATAATTGTATTTTATATAACTCGATTAAAATTTTTTTTATTGTATTTATTCTATATAAAAAGTAACTTAAATTATTATATACAAAATAATCATCACTAAATCAAAACCCCATCGAATGCAATATAACTATGACAGCACTTCATCTAATTCTTCATGTACTTTTAGTGAGTTGATTGAGATATGACACCTAACTCCATATTTTGTTTCAGATGCCCCTAAAAAAATTTTCCTTTGTAAATCAGAGAAGTAGACTACGACCCCGAACAATTTTTTCAAAAGAAATAAATTTCTATTATTGTTTTTATATATTTAATTTAAATCATAATAATAATAATAAATAGAATATTTTTTATGTACTTTATATTTCTGTTCTTAAAGATTCTGGGTTTTTGGGTAAGGAAAGACTTCACTTCCATGTTAAAACAATGGAGTAAATATGGCTGTATTATAAATTATGAGTTTAAAATAGCTTAAGTCGTTAACGAAATTTATTAAAAATTGTAATGCTAGATTATCATCTCAAAAAGAAGTTTTTGAGTACATGCTATATCTATGACGAGTTTCGTCAAAGATATGGATGAGAGATTTTAATATTTTAAATGCTGAAGTCTAAAGTACACATATAAGCAAAAAGTGGACGAAATTCCTTTATTTTGAAGAATATTAAAAAAATAAAGGATATAGAGAATAAAAACAACTCCCTGATAAGAACGAGGCATTACTCAATAAAGGAGGCAATGAGCCCATTCACAATTGGCTAACTTATTCTAATAATAACTAAAAATAAGTGTTCTTAGAGTTAGTCTGCTTTATTTATTGTTAGGCGGATACATACTATTAATTACTGACTTAAATCGCCCTGTATATTGTGACTCTAGATGCTATATCCTGGTTGAGTATATAAAATATTAAATTATTTATGTAGTGCCTATACAATTGTGTAGTTTTTATTTATTAATTGTACATTTACATACGTTCAATAGTATTAAATGTCGAATATTTTGATACTCTAAGTGTTCATTACTATATTTCTTGTAGTATCTAGTAGTATTTTTGTTTTTATTAGTTTTTATATCATATAACAGCAATAATAATAATTTAGATTCCTTGAAATTTTATTACCAGGTATTTTTTTATACTCTAAATAATACGCTTGCTTTCTTCGTCACACTGGCATCGATTTGAAACTGAGTTTATTATGTTTTTCTATAATCCAATAATATACTACAAAATTGAAATCGTTAACATCTATTATATTGCTTGCAAGTAGATTACACGGATATATACACGCTTATTAGTGTATTATAACTATTGAAACATTATCTTACATTGGGTTTTAGAAATAGTTATAATACTACAGAAAACCTTTAAACCACGACTATATCATTTTAATTAGCATATTAGCATCAAATAAATAAACAAAGCTTGATTTAGAATTTGAGGACTTACAGGTAAACGGACTTATAGGTAAGGTTAAATGAAAATAATATATTTGAATGATGAAATGCATGTAGCGCATGAACTGTAAGATTTACTTTAATAAATCTTGATAAAAATAACATATTTTTTTATTTGAATTTTAAACTATTTTCGTATAACCTTTTGGGTGCATGAAAATAAGTTTTGAAACGAATAAAGTTTGCAGAATTTTTTGAAAAAATGTCTGAAATAAATAAAAAATGGTAACTTTTAACAGT
>NC_051846.1:158198060-158205464 GCF_002237135.1 Teleopsis dalmanni | reverse complement strand
ACGTACAAATCTCATTAATAAATAAATCAGAACTGTATACTCACGTCTAGATGTTGGCCGTTTATTGTTAGGTTCAGTATTTAAACTCATTGCACGCCCTAATTCACCACGTACAGCCTTGAGTGACTTAAGAATTTCATCGGGGTCACGTCTAGCAGCCGATGAACGTCGCCTACCCGCTAAATATGTTGTAGGTGGTGGTACCATAACATCTTCTTCACGTATTTTTTCAGGATCTTGAAATGATGAACGACGAGAACCAGGTAAAGAACGTGAAAAATCTTTACCCAACTGATATACCTCAACTTCAAGTGTTTCAGATTGCGAGGAACCACGTCGAGAACCAGCAATCCAAGCATGATCGGGATGTAATAAAGATGTGCCATCTCCAATTGAATCTACTTCATCTGATATGGAACGTTGCATATTATAGTCACGTCGCAGTAAACGTGATACATCACCACCAGGACAGCCAGTAGCAAGTGAACCGCGAGGTGAAACGCTTGGTGATTTGGATATACTAATACCACGCAAACCTTTAGGATCTTCAAGACGACACCAAATTGCATGATCGTCAAGAAAAGCTTGTTGTAGTTCAATATTGCATTCGCCTAGAAAAATAGATTCTGTATGTGGCACTAAGTCCCAGAGTTGTATATCAATATAGCGATCCATTAAGCTATCCGCATTCACATGCGCAAATGTGAGAGTTGCATTCCAAATTGGATTCTGTGTCGGTCGACTTACTTCTGTTTGTTGTACGGAACCATCGCCGCTATTATTATATATATATTTTTTTTTATTTAATAAAAAAATATTGGTTTATAAACTATTGAGTATTAAATATTGTTTCTGCTTACCATTTGGGTAATATGCGTACTTTAGCATATGCTTCCGGTAAATTGCCGTGACCGTAGGCTTCGTCGCGTAAAGCTAAATCATCTGCTGCCATTAGTGATACGACCAATTCATTACGTTCTGCGTGGTACCAAACTTGTATCTGGACACGTCCACTGACTTGCTTCTCTCGCATTATTTGTTCCTATTATTTATATTTTTTGTTTTTGTTATTATAAAAGAAAAAATTTATTAGTAAATATTTGGGATTTTTATGGAATCAAGTTAAAAAATGTACAGTTTATATTTAATTAAATATATACAATATTTTTTTTAGTTGAAGTTCTATACAATTTTTCTCTCGCATTTTTGTACATAATTTTACACTTATTTATATTGGTTAGCACTTGTAACGAATGCTTTGGTTATATATTATATAAATTTGTATATATATATATAGTTGTGGTTTGAGGTAGAAGTTTAGAAAAGTGGTTGTAATTTTTGTTCTGTAAAATAAACCAAAAAATTAAGTTTGCAAAACATAAAAAATATGAAAAGTATTAGGTGTTTTGTTTACAAACCCATAATTTAATAAAAATAATTAATAAAAAATTATATTAAAGCATAAAAGGCAAATTAATTAAAAAAAATAACAATTACTTATACATAGAATTAATAGATTCATGCTCTATGGTTACACATTAATTATGTATACTGTTAGCAATATTATAGTTAAAAAATAATTATCTATATATATATAATTATCTATATAAATACAATATTAATGGAAAGACTTTTTGAACCTCAAATTAATTTATAATAATAATAATAGATTGCCCAAAAATTATTTTTAATAAATAATACAACAAGCCCTATGCTCCTCCTAGGCGTTAAAGGATTAAGTATATATACAACAAGCAAACGAAGCTTAGTGTCTGGGTATTCACCATAACAGAAGGTTGATATTGAGTAGACACGTAAAAAGCAAGAGATATGAAAACTGAAATGAAGTAATTCATGAAAACGAAGTAATTAAAAATAATTTTTTTAATCGGCCGACTTTGAATCTTATTGAAAATGAAGAGATACGGGTCTAACGCATTTAATTTTAACAATAAAGTATCCTTAAAAATTGAGAATCAGCATATGAAATAATAAAAACTATATCTTAGTTAATGAAGGCCATTTCATATAATGAAAATTTTCTGCCCCAAACGAAAACACAGATAAAATGCAGTAAATATTTTTGAAGGATCCTCTAATAATCAGAAAAGTTCTTAAAACAGAAGTTACTTTGCTTGATCTCATATAAAAGTAATTGCAGACCATTTTGGATCACAAAAATTTGCTGTCTCTAACGAAAACATGGAAAGAATGCATCAAATAATATGGGATATTAACAAATAATTGAAGAACTGGTTGAAGCTGCACGCACTTGCTAGATTGCATTTGAAAAACAATATCTCAAGATTTAAATATAAAAACAATTTTTCTAACAAATGCTTAGAAAAATCTTTCGGTTTGATGAATGTTAAATGAAGATATTGAACTCCCAGGATTTCTAAATAAAAATATAAATATGTTATGTGCAAAAACTCCACGGAATGTATAATTTAAAGAATTAACGTATATGAATTTCTGTAAAAATTTATTTTTTTCCGATGCTACCTAGTGCGTTTAGATTAATTAATTTTGAGATTATACTTTTAAACGTTCTGTGATGGCATAAATTTCATTATCACCCTTTATAAGAGTCGTCTTCGTGATTCTGACCACACAATCTACAACTAAACTACCCCACGTATTTGGCAATAGCCTCACTTCCTCCACCTACATTCATTCTTTCTGTACTACTTCTATGTTTTCTGGCTTAGATAAACCTTTAGTAAACTTCTATATACCAAGCCTTTTTATATCAACTCTCTCTCTCTCTTAAATACTGAAGAAAAGTTTCATATTCTGCTCTCTGGGTCAGTACGGAATCTCTCCATTTATTCTTAAGAAATTGTTGATGCTTTCTGCCTAGTGCCAAAAAAAAATGTTTTTAATAAAACACTCTTCGAGTGTGAACGCACAAGTACTGTACTGATATATGGTTATAATCTGATATGGTTATAAAACTACAACTTTGAGAACGGCGGGGTGACTCAATTGTGGTCATGAAAAATCATACCATACACTGTAGGAGTTAAAGGATATGCTCCAATCAGCTTACAAGAAAACTATAAAGAAATGGCTCAACCGTTGACAGAGTTATATAGCAATCGATGGAGATTATTTTGATGGCAACAAAATAAATATTGGTTGGTTTTGGTGTTTATTATGTATATTTTACACAAAAACTATTTTCAACTAAAAACAATTACTAGTTATATTCGATTAAATATACAATAGTGTTTTTTTGTGGAAAATTTGATCTAACATATATTCTTATCAAAAAAAAAATTGTTTCTTAGAAATTTAAAATTTTAAAATTTACAATCATTTTCGTGTATATTACTGAGATTACAAATTGTGTTTTAAACCAACAGATATCGTATCAATTTAATAAATCTCAGTACACAATAGCAAAATTGCTGAAACTATCGATGTATCCATTACAGTGCGATATTATCGAAAGTTTTCACAACCCAACGAAGCGTAGGACGCTTGCTTTATAACAACTCAATAACTCGATATGAACTCATAGTTTACATATTCCATATTCCATATTCCGGAACTCGTGTTCCCCATTACACCCAGTGTATGTGTATTCTATATAGTTTGTGTGTTTATTTCTGTGCCATATTGCAATTATTGTGTTTTATTCAAGTTATTGTGGTTTAAGTTTCAGCAATTTTGTTTGTATGCGTATTAGTTTTAGTTTTCCGGCTGAAATTTTTTTATGAAATTTTCATTGAGTAGCGAAAATACTTGCTTTGTTAGAAAACCTCATGGGACGCACAGAAGCAAGGCGGATTATGGCGAACAGTTTTCACTGATGTGTGCAGTTTATTTTTTATTAAAAATACTAAAATTTTCGGTTAATACGAAAATCGATAAAAAAAATATTGAGATTTTATAAACTAAATAAAGCAACATATAGTGGAAAGGTTTGAGGTGTGTTGGATTTTAGATTTTTGGCAATTTATTGCTTTCATTGGTTTTTGTATAAAACTCGCAATAGAGAATTTATATATTGGAAATACGATGAAAAATTTATAACTAAATTGGAATACACAAAAAGATTGAATATTTTAATTCTAAATAAGTTAAACAAAGTTTTTTAACAATTGCTTAAAATTTATTTGGAATATATTAAGTAAAAATAATTGTATTTTATATAACTCGATTAAAATTTTTTTTATTGTATTTATTCTATATAAAAAGTAACTTAAATTATTATATACAAAATAATCATCACTAAATCAAAATCCCATCGAATGTTATATAACTATGACAGCACTTCATCTAATTCTTCATATATTTTTAGTGGGTTGATTGAGATATGACACCTAACTCCATATTTTGTTTTAGATGCCCAAAAAAAAATTTTCCTTTTTAAATGAGAGAAATAGACTACGACTCCGAACAATTTTTTCAAAAGAAATAAATTTCTATTATTTTTTATGTACTTTATATTTCTTTTCTTAAAGATTCTGAGTTTTTGGGTAAGGAAAGACTTCACTTCCATGTTAAAACAATGGAGTAAACATGGCTGTATTATAAATTATGAGTTTAAAATAGCTTAAGTGGTTAACGAAATTTATTAAAAATTGTAATGCTAGATTATCATCTCAAAAAGAAGTTTTTAAGTACATGCTATATCTATGACGAGTTTCGTCAAAGATATGGATGAGAGATTTTGATATTTTAAATGCTGAAGTCTAAGGTACACATATAAGCAAAAAGTGGACGAAATTCTTTTATTTTGAAGAATATTAAAAAAATAAAGGAGATAGAGAATAAAAACCACTCCCTGATAAGAACGAGGTATTACTTAATAAAGGAGGCAATAAGCCCATTCACAACTGGTTAACTTACTCTAATAATAACTAAAAATAAGTGTTCTTAGAGTTAGTCTGCTATATTTATTGCTAGGCGGATACATACTATTAATTACTGACTTAAACCGTGCAAAGGCCCATGACCGCCCTGTATATTGTGACTCCAGATGCTATATCCTGGTTGAGTATATAAAATATTAAATTATTTATGTCGTGCCTATACAATTGTGTAGTTTTTATTTATTAATTGTACATTTACATACGTTAAATAGTATTAAATGTCGACTATTTTGATACTCTAAGTGTTCATTACTATATTTCTAGTAGTATCTAGTAGTATTTTTGTTTTTATTAGTTTTTATATCATATAACAGCAATAATAATAATTTAGATTCCTTGAAATTTTATTACCATGTATTTTTTTCTACTCTAAATAATACGCTTGCTTTCTTCGTCACACTGGCATCGATTTCAAACTGAGTTTATTATGTTTTTCTATAATCCAATAATATACTACAAAATTGAAATCGTTAACATCTATTATATTGCTTGCAAGTAGATTACACGGATATATACACGCTTATTAGTGTATTATAACTATTGAAACTCTATCTCACATAGGGTTTTAGAAATAGTTATAGTACTACAGAAAACCTTTAAAACACGACTATATCATTTTAATTAGCATATTAGCATCAAATAAATAAACAAAGCTTGATTTAGAATTTGAGGACTTACAGGTAAACGGACTTATAGATAAGGTAAAATGAAAATAACTTATTTGAATGACGAAATGCATGTAGCGCATGAACTGTAAGATTTACTTTAATAAATCTTGATAAAAATAACATATTTTTTTATTTGAATTTTAAACTATTTTCGTATAACCTTTTGGGTGCATAAAAATAAGTTTTGAGAAGAATAAAGTTTTGAAGTTTTGAATAAAAAATAGTAACTTTTAACAGTATATATCTCTGAAATCTATCAATATAACTGAAAATTATTAAAAAGTTTAAGTTTTTCGTTTCAAACTAATGGTAATATATAATCGATGTATATTTTAATATCAAGAAATAATTTAAAACTTGAGGTATTTGCTGTAGTTAAGTGAAACTGTGCCTCAGTGTCCTACTTACAAGGTAGATATGGCACGCATTAAAAATTTTCAAATATTCAAATTTTTCAAAATTATTCCATGTCCTATTTCTTTTCACTAATATACTAAAAACTGATATAACTAATCTGATGCGGAAAACAAATTTTTCTTCATACAACTGAAGGACATCCTAATACATAGATAGATATACATAGTTGTATATATAGATATGGTATATATAGTTTAGAACAAAACTTCGATTTAAAAATTTTAAGTAATTTCTCAAGTCTTATATCAAGTGTGTAAATTTGTATAAATTTACCTTCAGTGGATTTCTGCTAATCTATTTATTTATATATTTTAATTTAAAAAGTTTTGTAAGACTTCAATTTCAAACAGAAGTATGTATATGAAATATTTAAAATATTGTATATGTAACTCCCATCGGAAAAGTTTCCAAACTTTTCAAAAACATCTATTACAAATTTCATTTAAATAAGGAAACTGCAAAATACTTTGTAAGTAAAACCAAAACCAATCATTAAAATTGGTGATTAAGAAGGAAATAAAAGCTATTAGCCTTTTGTTATTGAAGTACTGGAAGCCTCTGAGCGCATTTATGTTAAGTAGCGTTGCCTTCAACAGGAACAAGCAACGTTAAATTAACAGCCGCACATACACAGACCATGGCAGAGGCAGCACCATAATTTCTGACATAATTTCTTAGTAGCTGAAAATGAATTTTTTCTTCCGACCATACTGCATTGTTATTCACTAAAAGCATAAAACTTTCCAAATTAAAAGCTTACATGCCTGACACCTGTCACTTCGTGTGACATTTTTGGAGACGTTAAAAATCTTCAGTCGCCCACATACATTAAGCGGTTGGCAATAACATTTGCCATCGCATTAACATTAATGTCTGAGACGGCGTACTGTTAACGTTAACTCAATTGCACAAAAAACTGTTGAGACATGTTGATGAATTTTTATTAAATACGAGTAGGAAAGTAGTTGTTTATAACCATAAAAGTGAGCAAATATCGTAAACTTGCGTGGGCATTTCTTGGTTATTAAATCAAAGCTACAAATTCATATGTTCTAAATATGTTAAAAACTACTAAAACTTTATGGTTTATTTAAATAAATTTTAAAGAGCTATTTACATTTAACTACTCTTACTCACAACACAAATACAAACGTGTTTCATTCCACAATACATTGTTACATACATCATTCAGAAAGATTATCATTCAGAATAGATTTTAATGAAATAATAAAAAATTATTTACATAGCAAACAAAAAAAAACCAATAAATTAAATGAAATTATAATAATTTCTATTAGTAGTTATGTATATTTAAAATCTACATTACAAATAAATTACATAGCATTCCGTATAATATTACAATTTTACTAATAGGAAAAAATGTACAGTATTTATTTTAATTAAATTAATTTAAATGCTGAAAATGTAAATAACAT
>NC_051846.1:158163903-158197960 GCF_002237135.1 Teleopsis dalmanni | reverse complement strand
TACCATTTGGGTAATATGCGTACTTTAGCATATGCTTCCGGTAAGTTACCGTGACCGTAGGCTTCATCGCGTAAAGCTAAATCATCTGCTGCCATTAGTGATACGACCAATTCATTACGTTCTGCGTGGTACCAAACTTGTATCTGGACACGTCCACTGACTTGCTTCTCTCGCATTATTTGTTCCTATTATTTATATTTTTTGTTTTTGTTATTATAAAAGAAAAAATTTATTAGTAAATATTTGAGATTTTTATGGAATCAAGTTAAAAAATTTACAGTTTATATTTAATTAAATATATACAATATTTTTTTTAGTTGAAGTTCTATACAATTTTTCTCTCGCATTTTTGTACATAATTTTACACTTATTTATATTGGTTAGCACTTGTAACGAATGCTTTGGTTATATATTATATAAATTTGTATATATATATATATAGTTGTGGTTTGAGGTAGAAGTTTAGAAAAGTGGTTGTAATTTTTGTTATGTAAAATAAACCAAAAAATTAAGTTTGCAAAACAGAAAAAATATGAAAAGTATTAGGTGTTTTGTTTACAAAAACATAATTTAATAAAAATAATTAATAAAAAATTATATTAAAGCATAAAAGGCAAATTAATTAAAAAGAATAACAATTACTTATACATAGCATTAACAGATTCATGCTCTATGGTTACAATTAATTATGTATACTGTTAGGCAATTATTATAGTTAAAAAATAATTATCTATATATATATAATTTTATCTATATTAAATACAATATTAATGGAAAGACTTTTTGAACCTCAAATTAATTTATTATAATAATAATAGATTGCCCAATTTAAAAAGCTTTCCTTCAGTTATAAAACAAAACAAATATATATAACAGAACTAGAAGACTATTTGCGATGGCTGCAACGTGACAACCTGTGGTAGAATAATAATTGATGAATAATAATGCCGTTCGACTTTCAAATTTTTGACGAAACCTAAACAATGTTAAAATATTCAAGTAATAAAAATCCAATAATCAGAAAATAAAATTATATTAGATTCTGAAATCTAATGATCAATACAATATTATTTAACACACTGAGCATCCATGAGTATATTTTAGAAAGTTTTCAATGCCATTCTATTGGATATTCTCATTGAAAAAATATTTTCTTAATTTTATGAATAATGCTTTAAACTGGAGTATAGAGAATTTTTAACTAATTTCACGGTCAAAATTATTTTTAATAATTATACAACAAGCGGCCTTATGCTCCTCCTAGGAGTTGAAGTATTAAATATATATATAACAAAAAACGAAGCTTAGTATCTGGGTATTTACCACAACAGAAGGTTGACATTGAGCCGAAACGAAAAAAGTAAAAGATATGAAAACTGAAATTCAGTCGGCTCCATTGGCTCATGAATTGAAATCATATGTTAAGTCTCGAAAATAATTGTCAACTGTACCCTTAATAACAGCTATGAAATTAATTAATGGTGCTGAGTGCAAAGCAATATTATTCGAAAAATGATCGAAAACCTATGGTATACAAAAATTTAAACAATTATAAAAACCTAAACAAAATGTTCAAAGTTTTTTAATATTCCAATTCTTATGCTAGACAGTTTTTTTAGTGTCAGAGCTTCGTGTGAAAAAAAAGTTTTATTGTTCTGCTGATGTCAAATTTTAAAAACACGTTATATATCTCTATTATCAACATAATTATATATATATATAATATATATATATTGAAGCTCCAGTTTGTTGTACTATAATATAATTATATATATAATATATAATATATTAATATAGTACAACAAACTGGAGCTTCAAATTTGTTGTTATTATTCTATATACATAAAAATAATTCAATAAAAACGAAGTAATTAAAAAAATAATTTTTTTAATTGGCCTACTTTGAATTAAGAGATACTGGTCTAACGCATTTTATTTTAAAAATAAAGTATCCTTAAAAATTGAGAATCAGCATATGAAATAATAGAAACTATATCTTAGTTAATGAGGACCATTTCATATAATGAAAATTTTCTACCCCAAACGAAAACACAGATAAAATGCAGTAAATATTTTTGAAGGATCCTCTAATAATCAGAAGAAGTTCTTAAAACAGAAGTTACTTTGGTTGATCTCATATGAAAATATTGTACCAAGAATCAATCATGGTCTTCTTAATTGAAGAACTGGTTGAAGCTGCACGCACTTGCTAGATTGCATTTGAAAAACAATATCTCAAGATTTAAATATAAAAGCAATTTTTCTAACAAATGCTTAGAAAAATCTTTCGGTTTGATGAATGTTAAATGAAGATATTGAACTCACAGGATTTCTAAATAAAAATATAAATATGTTATGTGCAAAAACTTCACGAAATGTATAATTTAAAGAATTAACGTATATGAATTTCTGTAAAAATTTCCGATGCTACCTAGTGCGTTTAGATTAACTGATTTTGATATTATACTTTTAAACGTTCTGCGATGGCATACATTCATCGTAGTGTATGAGTCTTGAGTAATGAGAGGTATTTAGATGCTTCCATTATCATCCTCTATAAGAGTCTTCTTCGTGATTCTGACCACACAATCTACAACAAAACTAGCCCCCGTATGTGGCAATAGCCTCACTTCCTCCACCAACATTCATTCTTTCTGTACTATTTTTATGTTTTCTGGTTTAGATAAACCTTTAGTAAACTTCTATGTACCAAGCCTTTTTATATCAACTCTCTCTCTCTCTCTCTCTCTCTCTCTCTTTCTCTTAAATACTGAAGAAAAGTTTTATATTCTGCTCTCTGGGTCAGTAATGGAATCTCTCTATTTATTCATAAGAAATTGTTGATGCTTTCTGCCTAGTGCCAAAAAAAATTGTTTTTAATAAAACACTCTTCGAGTGTGAACGCCAAATACTGTACTCATCTGATATGGTTATAAAACTACAACTTTGAGAACGGCGGTCTGAGTCAATTGTGATCATGAAAAATCATACACTGCAGGAGTTGAAGGCTATGCTCCAATCAGTGTACAAGAAAACTATAAAGAAATGGCTCAACCGTTGACAGAATTATATAGCAATCGATGGAGATTATTTTGATGGCAACAATATAAATATTGGTTGGTTTTGGTGTTTATTATGTATATTTTACACAAAAACTATTTTCAACTAAAAACAATTACTAGTTATATTTGATTAAATATACAATAGTGTTTTTTGTGGAAAATTGATCTAACATATATTCTTATCAAAAAAAAAATTATTTCGTAAAAATTTAAAATTTTAAAATTTACAATCATTTTCGTGTATATTACTGAGATTACAAATTGTGTTTTAAACCAACAGATATCGTATCAATTTAATAAATCTCAGTACACAATAGCAATATTGCTGAAACTATCGATGTATCCATTACAGTGCGATATTATCGAAAGTTTTCACAACCCAACGAAGCGTAGGACGCTTGCTTTATAACAACTCAATAACTCGATATGAACTCATAGTTTACATATTCCATATTCCATATTCCGGAACTCGTGTTCCCCATTACACCCAGTGTATGTGTATTCTATATAGTTTGTGTGTTTATTTCTGTGCCATATTGCAATTATTGTGTTTTATTCAAGTTATTGTGGTTTAAGTTTCAGCAATTTTGTTTGTATGCGTATTAGTTTTAGTTTTCCGGCTGAAATTTTTTTATGAAATTTTCATTGAGTAGCGAAAATACTTGCTTTGTTAGAAAACCTCATGGGACGCACAGAAGCAAGGCGGATTATGGCGAACAGTTTTCACTGATGTGTGCAGTTTATTTTTTATTAAAAATACTAAAATTTTCGGTTAATACGAAAATCGATAAAAAAAATATTGAGATTTTATAAACTAAATAAAGCAACATATAGTGGAAAGGTTTGAGGTGTGTTGGATTTTAGATTTTTGGCAATTTATTGCTTTCATTGGTTTTTGTATAAAACTCGCAATAGAGAATTTATATATTGGAAATACGATGAAAAATTTATAACTAAATTGGAATACACAAAAAGATTGAATATTTTAATTCTAAATAAGTTAAACAAAGTTTTTTAACAATTGCTTAAAATTTATTTGGAATATATTAAGTAAAAATAATTGTATTTTATATAACTCGATTAAAATTTTTTTTATTGTATTTATTCTATATAAAAAGTAACTTAAATTATTATATACAAAATAATCATCACTAAATCAAAATCCCATCGAATGTTATATAACTATGACAGCACTTCATCTAATTCTTCATATATTTTTAGTGGGTTGATTGAGATATGACACCTAACTCCATATTTTGTTTTAGATGCCCAAAAAAAAATTTTCCTTTTTAAATGAGAGAAATAGACTACGACTCCGAACAATTTTTTCAAAAGAAATAAATTTCTATTATTTTTTATGTACTTTATATTTCTTTTCTTAAAGATTCTGAGTTTTTGGGTAAGGAAAGACTTCACTTCCATGTTAAAACAATGGAGTAAACATGGCTGTATTATAAATTATGAGTTTAAAATAGCTTAAGTGGTTAACGAAATTTATTAAAAATTGTAATGCTAGATTATCATCTCAAAAAGAAGTTTTTAAGTACATGCTATATCTATGACGAGTTTCGTCAAAGATATGGATGAGAGATTTTGATATTTTAAATGCTGAAGTCTAAGGTACACATATAAGCAAAAAGTGGACGAAATTCTTTTATTTTGAAGAATATTAAAAAAATAAAGGAGATAGAGAATAAAAACCACTCCCTGATAAGAACGAGGTATTACTTAATAAAGGAGGCAATAAGCCCATTCACAACTGGTTAACTTACTCTAATAATAACTAAAAATAAGTGTTCTTAGAGTTAGTCTGCTATATTTATTGCTAGGCGGATACATACTATTAATTACTGACTTAAACCGTGCAAAGGCCCATGACCGCCCTGTATATTGTGACTCCAGATGCTATATCCTGGTTGAGTATATAAAATATTAAATTATTTATGTCGTGCCTATACAATTGTGTAGTTTTTATTTATTAATTGTACATTTACATACGTTAAATAGTATTAAATGTCGACTATTTTGATACTCTAAGTGTTCATTACTATATTTCTAGTAGTATCTAGTAGTATTTTTGTTTTTATTAGTTTTTATATCATATAACAGCAATAATAATAATTTAGATTCCTTGAAATTTTATTACCATGTATTTTTTTCTACTCTAAATAATACGCTTGCTTTCTTCGTCACACTGGCATCGATTTCAAACTGAGTTTATTATGTTTTTCTATAATCCAATAATATACTACAAAATTGAAATCGTTAACATCTATTATATTGCTTGCAAGTAGATTACACGGATATATACACGCTTATTAGTGTATTATAACTATTGAAACTCTATCTCACATAGGGTTTTAGAAATAGTTATAGTACTACAGAAAACCTTTAAAACACGACTATATCATTTTAATTAGCATATTAGCATCAAATAAATAAACAAAGCTTGATTTAGAATTTGAGGACTTACAGGTAAACGGACTTATAGATAAGGTAAAATGAAAATAACTTATTTGAATGACGAAATGCATGTAGCGCATGAACTGTAAGATTTACTTTAATAAATCTTGATAAAAATAACATATTTTTTTATTTGAATTTTAAACTATTTTCGTATAACCTTTTGGGTGCATAAAAATAAGTTTTGAGAAGAATAAAGTTTTGAAGTTTTGAATAAAAAATAGTAACTTTTAACAGTATATATCTCTGAAATCTATCAATATAACTGAAAATTATTAAAAAGTTTAAGTTTTTCGTTTCAAACTAATGGTAATATATAATCGATGTATATTTTAATATCAAGAAATAATTTAAAACTTGAGGTATTTGCTGTAGTTAAGTGAAACTGTGCCTCAGTGTCCTACTTACAAGGTAGATAGTGTCCTACTTACAATGTAGATATGTAACTATATATACATAGTTATGTATATAGATATCGTATATATAGTTTAGAACAAAACTTCGAATTAAAAATTTTAAGTAATTTCTCAAGTCTTACTTCAAGTGTGTAAATTTGTATAAATTTACCTTCAATAGATTTCTGCTAATCTACTTATATATATATTTTAATTTAAAAAGTTTTGTAAGACTTCAATTTCAAACAGAAGTATGTATATGAAATATTTAAAATATTGTATATGTAACACCCACTGGAAAAGTTTCCAAACTTTTCAAAAACATCGATTACAAATTTCATTTAAATAAGGAAACTGCAAAATACTTTGTAAGTAGAACCAAAACCAATCATTAAAATTGGTGATTAAGAGGGAAATAAAAGCTATTAGCCTTTTGTTATTGAAGTACTGGAAGCCTCTGAGCGCATTTATGTTAAGCAGAGTTGCCTTCAACAGGAACAAGCAACGTTAAATTAACAGCCGCACATACACAGACCATGGCAGAGGCAGCACCTGTTGCTGACATAATTTCTTAGTAGCTGAAAATGAATTTTTTCTTCCGACCATTCTGCATTGTTATTCACTAAAAGCATAAAACTTTCCAAATTAAAAGCTTACATGCCTGACACCTGTCACTTCGTGTGACATTTTTGGAGACGTTAAAAATCTTCAGTCGCTCACATTAACATTAAGTGGTTGGCAATAACATTTGCCATCGCATTAACATTAATGTCTGAGACGGCGTACTGTTAATGTTAACTCAATTGCACAAAAAATTGTTGAGACATGTTGATGAATTTCGATTAAATACTAGTAGGAAAGTAGTTGTTTATAACCATAAAAGTGAGCAAATATCGTAAACTTGCGTGGGCATTCCTTGGTAATTAAATCAAAGCTACAAATTCATATGTTCTAAATATGTTAAAAAGTACTAAAACATTATGTTTTATTTAAATAAATTTTAAAGAGCTATTTACATTTAACTACTCTTACTCACAACACAAATACAAACGTGTTTCATTCCACAATACATTGTTACATACATCATTCAGAAAGATTATCATTCAGAATAGCTTTTAATGAAATAATAAAAAATTATTTACATAGCAAACAAAAAAAAAACCAATAAATTAAATGAAATTATAATAATTTCTATTAGTAGTTATGTATATTTAAAATCTACATTACAAATAAATTACATAGCATTCCGTATAATATTACAATTTTACTAATAGGAAAAAATGTACAGTATTTATTTTAATTAAATTAATTTAAATGCTGAAAATGTAAATAACATTTATACATTTTGTTATGTAAATTAAAAACTATTTATACAAAACTTATACATGATTACTGATTACTGATTACAAAAAATTTTCAATTTAATATTGATATAATTCAATATGATTTCAATTGTATATAAATGAATATTTTTTATTTTATTTTTGAAAATTTACTTCAGGATTTATGCATATAAATATACTAGAGTTTAACTTTACTAAATGTTATATGAGAGTTGAAAAAATGCAAGGATTTTTTTTAATACATTTCCAATTGTTAGTAGAAAAATTCATACATTCATACATAATATATTTCATTTGAAATGGATACTTTTGTATTCTCATTTATATGTTAATAGTAAACAAATTCATGTACATAATTTTAAAAATGCATTTATATATAGATATTAAAGAAATATGTATTTTATTTTTTTTTACATTTTTATAATTTTTTTATAATTCATAGCATAACTCGTGCCAGCTGGGGTTATACTTTAACAAAATATTTTATCTAAACTAAAATAAAAAAGATATATGTTAATTTTCAAGTGTATGAAATTTCTAATGCAACTACAAACCAAAATTGGTGGAAAAAAAATTCAAATCATTTCTATAGATGTGATGCAAGCAAAAGAGGATTAAATAAATAAGCAAACAATTAAAAAAAATTATAAATATAAAAAAAATGTTTTCAATTTGTTTATGAATGTTTTGTGTATTTTGTGAGTATTTGTTTTTAATTTATTTTAATTTTTATTCAAAATAAATTTGTTTTGATTATTTAATAATTACAAGAAATTTTTCACTGGGAGAATGAGTAATATCTAAATCAATTCTTATTAAATTCTTTAATTTTAATATATAATTATTTATAATTATTATATTCTAAAAGTAAGAATAAAACAGTACTCAATTTTTAATTTATTTTTAATCAAAAAAAAATATTAAAATGCATATTGAATATAAATATAAATAAATTCCTATTACGTTGCTCATTATTATGTCTTTTAATCTCATATCCTGTAAAAGTTAAGCTATTTGAAACATGTAAAACATATATTTAGTAATAATAGAGTATTATGACTTTAATTAATAAGAATTGTGTTACAACTATATTTAAAAAAAAAATTAATTTATTAAAGTATTTAAAATAGATATTGAAGTTGTTGATAAAGTGATGTTTCGGTAGAGTGGGCTTTCTTGTATGAAAAAGTTTTTATGTTGCAATGAAATATAATTCGATAATACAAAAACAAATGTACCAGCTAACAGCACTAAAATACAATAAAGAAAAACAAATACTTATTTAAAATAATGAATGGGATAAGAAATTCTGATTTTTTTGGCATAAAATACAACGTGGCTACATTTTCACGGTATCCAAAATTTTGTCAGGTATTGCTTGAATTTCAGAATCGTTATTTAAGAAATTATTCATATAAAAACAAATTCATAATACATTAAATTATTCATCAAACTAAAAAGTTAAATATATAATCATTTTGTTAAAGCCTAAAATGTTCAATTAAAACATTTCATGATCTTTAATAGAGATTAATATTTTATGCATATTCTTAAAAATAAAAAATGTTTTTTCAAAACTTTTCTATAACAGTTTACTGTTAAACTATACTATTTTTAGTGTATTTAGCTGGCACTTTGACTGTCTTAGTTTCTTACTATTGTAAGTAACTACTTATTTTAATATTCCAAACAGTAATGAACTACAACAACAAAAATTCATTTTATATTAATTTTATGCATTGAATTTTTGGTTGACCATACAGCTGTTTAAAGTATTGCTACATACCCATCATTAGTGGGTTAAAATTAAAATTTATTTTAATATACATATTCGAAATCAATTGATTAGTAGATACAGATCTAATCACAATAAGGGCATTAAATCAAAATTAATTTTAAATAAGCAATACTTTTTGTTATACTTTTTTCAAACATATTCTTAATGTCTGGTTACTTTAGTGAATGATGTTGAGAATTTTTTTTGTATATATAAAGTAAGGAAAAGCACTAAATAGCATTACATGATTTGTAAAATAATATGGGCTTATTCACTATCCAGTTAGGTCAAACAAAATATTCATATAACGTATCATATTTTACCTCAAACTATGTCGTTTTAAAATATGGATCGTTCAACAAGTGCTGAACCCTTTTAAAATTGTAAAAATTTATTTCGATGTTAAAATATTCATATCTAAAGAAAATTATAATTTCATTATTATTAAATTATTTACCATTCACAAAAAGCAAATGCATACTGTCAAATTTAGTCTGGGGTGTAACGAGTCTTCGAAAGATTTGAGGACATAAATATGGTAGATATGTGGCTTGCAATAGGATACTTAGATTATGTTCATAAAATATAAACGGACTATTTAATTATCAAATATTTCGAAAACTCACAGACGTTGATATTTGACAATATTTTAAGCAACTTCATGGTTATCTCAATTATTCATATAATTAGGAATATATTTTTGTAGCAAAAATGCCTTGACTTTATACGAAAATAAATAATCTATTATTTAGGCCTACATTTTTTTATATTTCTATAAAAATTACTTAAAAGAGATTGTATACTAAATACACTAAATACTAAAATCAATTTTGTGCATATGAATAGATTTCTATTAAAGACAAGAAACATTGCTGTAGTTGCAAAATTTGAGTTTTTCAACTCAACTGAAATGTGTGTAATACCCGGTAGAGTAAACCAGGTATAAAAAATTTATATTACAAACAAAGTAACAACAACAATATAGCCACAGAATAATAACTAACGAATTGGACTACGAAATTTCTGAAAAAAGTCTCTACATAAATACTTTATTTACGCAATACCTCTTAAGTTTTTTATGATATAAGAATTTATTTTATAGACAACGCTAAACCTAACAATGGAAATCATAGAATAGCCATCCTCACTGAAAAACAGGCACCAATAAAATCCCTCAATTCTCATCAGGTGATATGAAGACTAATTACCAGTCTTGTGAAGTGACTTTACAAGTAGAACATCCTGGGCCAAATCATTTAGATATAGATCCTGTGGCTTTCAAGTTACGCTGGGATTTCCAACAATGAAATTACAGACAATCTTGCCAGAATAAGAGCAGTTTCGATGGTTATGGGTCTGAAATAATTTTGTGAGTTATTCAAGAGGTAATTTCTTGTCACTCATTGAGAAAGTAGATAAAAATCATTGTAAGCTTTTTTGGCATATTTTACTGGTGCTATAACAATCAAACTCTCTTATAAGAAGATTTCTATAAAACGATTTATGTCTTGTCTATTTGTGCCAATGATTTTACAGGCACGAGCTATAAGCCTGGTACTTGCAGTCCAACAAATTATATACGAAATATAAACTAATTTAATAAATATTCGAATATTTCCTAAGATTGCTGATGATGACTAATTGGCAATATTTGAAACAGCGTTGCATGGTCAGTCAAATTTCAATAAATTACTTATAATTAATTATAATGAAATTTTTGTTGTTATTTCTTACTTACTGTTCAAAGCTTTCTCGATGCTTTGCGTCATAAGATGCGTCACATTCGACAGAAAAAATCATAGTTGAGTACTAAGTCCTTCCGAATGAATAATTAATTGATATTAAAGTAATCTATAGTACTTGGCCCAAAATTAATTGATAATTGTTATAAATCAGGTATCAAATAATATATAGGATATTTGTATTATTATGCAAATAATAATATAAACAATATTTTAAATTAATATAGAATTAAAAATCATAGGTCCTATATATACTCATTTCAGTAATGTTGTCATAAACATAAATAAGATTTTACATTTTTGTGCTTTGAATGTTAAATTTATATACTTTTGTATTTCTTGCTTAAATACATCTTCTCTTCCCGCGTGATTTTGCTAAATTAATGAAATACTCTCCATTTACTCTTCTTGATGAAATAATAAGAAAAATATTTACGTTTGCATTGATTTCGAATAATTTTAACATAATGTAAATAACATAAAATTAGAAATTAAATATTTTATTATTTTACAAAGTCTAATTTATACGAACGAAGCTTCTTCATATTAGCAAATAAATAAAAACCTAAAAGATATATTAGCTGAATTTTTTTTATAAGTTGTTTAATATTAATATGTACAGTATTAAATTGAGATATTTAAAGTAAAGAATTTAGTTAAATAATAAAATATCATAGATATTAATATATAGTAATAGTAGACAGTAAAAATATTAAAAAATTAAAACAGTTTCAAAGTATGCAAGTTTACTGACACATGTATGTATATATATACCATATAAAGAAATGTTTTATACATAAAACTAAGGAAATATTAATAAAATATTATAAAAAATTAAATTGCAAAACTGCACATAACAGCAGCTTTTTGTAGAATTTAAATGAAAATTTTTAAAAATATGATGGGACAAATAAATATAAATGCGAGGCTTAAGTAATAAAAATATAAGTTTTTTGTTATGTTACACAGGATTCTATAAACATTTTCATTAAGGATTTTTCATATTTGTTATGTAAATTTTTTTTCTTGTTGGGTTTCATTTGGGATGTGCGATTAAGTAATAGTTTTTTTTTTTTTAAGAAAACTTTTGACATTTACCCATGACGGTGTTAAACGGCTTGCACTTGAAATGGCTCCAGAATCGATTTATCCGCTCTTTTGGTTGATGATATATTGCACACCCATTTAAAATCTGCAACCAATTTCCCCCAAAAATAATTTTATTAAATGAATTCGCAGTTGATGTTTGTTGCAGTTAAATAGAATATTTTATTTGGTTTCATTTCGCTGATTTAAAATATTTCATAGCACATATTTAGATTCTTAGCAGTTTATATACTGTTAAATATATACGTTTATTATAACTTATATAGTTTAAGTTTACATATTAATATAGTTCAAGTACATTGAAAAGAGGTAAATATTTTCATATATTTATATATATGTGTATATATCTTTAAAAAAGATTATGCACATTAGATATTTTTGTTAAATTTTTATGTTATATTTTAAGATTTTTTCTTTTCAATTAGTTTAGTTATTATAAATAATTATACTAACGTCTAGACAGTTAACATATTTTTGTTTCTTTAGTTAAAATGATTAGTTTTAGCATATGCAATATATATCTCATACATTAAATATATATAAATATGTCATTTAAAGTATAGTAAATGTAAAAGATGATATACAATGTTTGTTCCAAAAGTTGAAATATGCAGTCGTATCGTATTAAACAAAAAAATATACTAATAACATGTAAACATTTATGTAAGACGCTTATACACATCCATCAAATATACATATATGTATATATATATAGGATATCAATCAATAAGTAATTTTTCTATACACTCTTATAAAATTCAACATTGCATTTAAAATATCATGTAAACATCTCATTTGCTAAAAAATACTTGAAAGTAAATCTCTTTAATGAAACTCAATTTGAAATGTATAAACTTTATCACACCCATCTGACAGGAGTTACAGCTAAAAGCGTAGTTAAAAATTTCACATACTTGTAAATACATATATAATAATAATATTCATTTTAATATTTTCGAATTGAAGCACAACTGTACTTGTTTCTTCGATTTTTAAAATAGCATTTAGCACTTCGTTATTGTGATTTTAGGTGGGCTTAACATGTAGAAATATAATCAAGTTCAACTAATACAAATTGTTTATAATAAATATTAATTTTCATTTTTTTTACTTTACTACGATTTTAATTAAACATTTAAACATTTTAACAACAATTACTTGTAAATTTAATATAAATCTATTTACTAATATTCAAAACATTCAATATAATAATTTTACTTTATATATTGTAACATTTACGACTAATTATTTTTTTTTTTTAATTTTCGGAAAGGATTTAGATTGGCTTTTTTTCAATTGGTAACTTTAATTTTTTTTTTATTTAATTTTATTTAATATTAAAATATTTAATTATTATTGTTCTAAATTCGAAGACAATGATAAGCTTTTATTTTTATTCTTTTTAAGAAATTAGTTATTTATAGTACAGTTCGTAAGCAGATTCCGTTTAGATTAAGTTTAACAATTTCATTTTAGCTTAAATTTCTATTGTTGGTGCTTTGTTCTTACGATCGGAGATATTACCCTAGTAATTTACTCCAGAAAATTTTCAAATAATAATTATAAATAAACTAAAATAGATATATAAATGATCTTTATAGGAGTTTAAAATCTTTTTAATCTTTTTCTTGCAAATATATTTTATAGAGAATAATTTATAATAAAAAAACAATTTGAATACTTGATGAGAAATAATGAGTGGTGATAATGACTTAGAAATATTTAACATTTTTATTTAGTAAAATTTACTTTAAAGAATAAATGAAATATAAAATATCAAAGAATTATAATAAGTGTATGAGTGAGTATCACAATATGCTAAATAAAGACTATTATATGATTAATAAATAAATCATTTAACCAATGTCTACATACGACATATAACTACAACGAGCCGAATCTAAATAGACTGTAAAAATAATGGAAAGTTTTCATGTCCGATGTCAAAGGCGGTAATCATCATAGAATAGAAACCAGGTTATTTACCTAAGCAAATAAAAACGTCCTTATATGATTTTTTTATTAAATATTTATATTAGTACTCTAAATTTTCTTAATTATTTGAATGAGAGTAATCATAATAAAATATGTATACATATATTATTTTTTTCATTACAATTGTGGCAAC
The DNA here is from genome assembly GCF_002237135.1 of Teleopsis dalmanni. NCBI lineage: Eukaryota > Metazoa > Arthropoda > Insecta > Diptera > Diopsidae > Teleopsis > Teleopsis dalmanni. Next base: position 158,183,943 of record NC_051846.1, on the reverse strand, counting down.
TTCTTTATTTATTTGCCTCCAGCTCTCAGAATTTATTTTAATTTTGCCTTACGGTTTTATTTTCCAATGTTTTTTATGTAAATCGCGCGCTCGCACTCAACGCTGTTATCAGTATATCAGGATATCATAGATCATATGTGGATCATATTTAATCTCACATTTACTTCACATTTAATTTAAAAATTGTAGTGAAATAATTAATAACATGTCAAAAACATATTCGAAATCTCTTCATAGATTTCGAATATGTTTTTGATACCATAAATTGAGAGGCAATATCGGACATATTAACACGTATTGGAGTAACTGAAATTCCAGGGGATATATGTAAAATATGTAGATATGAGATATGAGTAAATTTTGCAAAGATTAGGTATATCCGTACATATACAGTGTGTAGGAGACTATCAGTGATGGATATTAAATGAAAAAATCAAGTAATAGAAAATGTTAAATAGTTCAATCACTTTGGGTTACATCAAGACGAAGGACGATAGAGCAAAGGCTGATAGGTTAAATGGAATATTTTATATCTGGCTACAAATCACTTTGTTTAAAACTTTATAATATATTTTACTTTTCGACTCAGGATAATAACTCTAAAAATATAATTTCAACAATAAAAATTACGATTAATTTAAAAAAGGTGACCTCTAGCCGGATATAAAATAATATTATTAAAAAAAATCAGGTTAAGAAACAAATATATCGATATCAGTTTAGAGATCCGATAAAGAATAATCATTGCTAGTTGATGCTATTATAGATTCATTAGGCAAAAAAATGTCGGGCTCCCTCTCGACCGATGAAACTTCCACTATATATATAAATCGGTTATCCAATCTGTGCTTCTGGAAGCTATCACAGAATGATGAAGCAGCAATGGGAGTTCGAGGGAAAAGTTCTTCATAAGATTTTTGGTATACTAAGAGTTGGCGGTGACTACCGTAACCGATTGAATCATTAGCTGTACTATTTCTATCAGTGACATTGCTGGTTTAGTCATGTCGTGAGGATGGATGATAATGCTATAGCGAAAAAGATTTTTAAAGAGTAGAGAAAGACCATACATTCAATAGACTGATCAAGTTAAAAAAGCTCTAATCACGTTTAATATATGAAACTGGAGCCGTCTCATACGTGTTTCAGGTGCATCTAAAGATTTAAGACGGTTTGTGATGGCCACATAAGTAGACAGCATTTAATGTAAGGAATTTTAAAAAAATGTTTTTTAGATTTGTTTTAATTATATATCTTATTGCAAATTATAAATTAAGCCTACATTTTTAATATATTAAAACTTAAAATGTTATTTTTATATTTAATTAATTGCAAGTAATATACATTTGCAAGAAAAAGTTTAAAAATTTTTAAATAATATACTACTCGAAGAGTTTTATTTTATTCTTATAGAATAGCGATTGTTTTTATTTGATAATTTTGATTTTCTTAAAATTTAAGTCTGTGTGAATAGTAAATTTGTAGAAATTTAACAATTTACCTTTTTATAAACAAATATTTCATTTCATTAGCATACATGAATAAAAATACTTCAAAATATCTAAAACTACCAACATCGATAATATATAATTACTTGTGATTATTACAAAATAGCCATAAAAATAAACACACATTTATCATCATTTAAATATACGAGTATATAGATATAAAATACGTTAAAAAGTCAAGTATTGAAACTTCCAAAGAAAATTATACACTTAAAGATATTTAAATCCAAAAATATAATCAATAAAAATATTGAAACTCAAACTAAATAGTTGATAGATAAATTTTTAGTTAAATTTAAATTAAAATCGCAAAGTTTTAATATCGACAGTCACAGTTTCTCTCCCAAAATATAAAATGAAAGATTTTCTAATACAAAAACTGGAAAATATTAAATATTTTTTAGAATTTGTTAGTTTGTTAAAATTAAGTTCATATAAGTAAAAATTTTGTTAGTATAAAATTTTAGTTAGTATTAATTTTTAATTTATCTACGCACAATTATATAAATAAACAAAAAAAAAATTCAGAAAACATAAAAACAACGAAACTTTAAACAATAAAAGTGTATCTCAGATTTCACTACTTGAAATAATACATTTCTCTAGAACTACGAAAAGAAGCTTCAACTGAAAAGGTAGACAAACCAAACTAAAGTCAATATTTTTCTGTTTAAAAAATTAAAAATAATATTAGCTTAAAGTGTTTTAGAAATTTCTTCTCTTCAATGTGCTATATTTTCACAAAGACTCTTGCTTCTCTTAAAATTCCATCAAAAACTTTTCATTAAAATTTTTAATTTTTTGTCAGCTATAGCCTTAGCCACATGTTTTCTTTTTCTTAAAAATTCTTTTAAAATTTGAGATATTAATTTTAAATTATTTTATACCGGAGTTTTGGGTAGTTTCCGTCTAGTCGGAGATGCCGGTGATTTGTCTGTTGTGGTTTCGGGGTCTGTTGATTATTTGATTGTAGTAGTTGTTGTGATTTGGTAAGACATGTTTTTTTTGTTTGATTAAACAAAGAAAAATTTAAATGAAAACCAAATTAATTTTGTTTAAAACAGACAAAAAATAGTTGCTAATAAAACATAAAACTTGTAAAATTGATTTCATTTATTATAATTATCTTTAATATTTACATATTTTAGTGAATTGATAATGTGCGCATTGTTTACAACATATAGCATAAAATTGGAATAAAAATATTCTGACTTACCAGCAATGAGACCCAATCCTACAGGACCATCGCCCGAACGACGAGGGCCACTTTGTCCGCCACTATTACCAGGCGGCAAATTCTCATCGAAAAGATCACACATACGAAAATCTGTTGCATGTTCCACCAAAAGTTCAACTATGTCACCAGTACGATCCATAATAGAACAAACTTCTTCGAAACTGCGATCAATTAATGACATACCATTCCACTCCAGTATCTGAAAAATTAGTAATTAATCATTTATTTAAAATATGTTGGAACTATAATAAGACATTTTTTTTAATAGAAAGTAATCATATGAATTAAAAAATTCATTATACAGTCATAGTTTCTTAAATAAATATATTTAAATTATATTAATCAACTTTTTATAAATTATTTTAATAATCTAAATAATCTCAATCTAACGCATAGACTAAATTTCCTCGAAACGCATCTTAGTATTCTTTACAAGTACGAAATGAGTTCCTTACTGCAATACAATATATCAACACCTTCGAGTAGATTCCAAAAATCATTGTAGTAGAAATGACTAATGGCTTCAACAAAAATAACTTAAAATGATTCTTGATAATTAATGAAGATGATTACCCGAGTGTTCAGCAAATAAATATCTCAATCTATCTTCATATATTTCAAGATTATCCGCGGAGTTATTAAGTGTAAAATCAACGGAACACACTGTGTAACCAATATGATATGTATTCGATATCAAGTCCTTTGAGAAAAGTATTCACTAATAGCATATTTTAAATAATTTGTGAAAATAATAAATTACCCTAAATCATTGAATGGTATTATTAAAAAAGTTATTTAAATAATTAATATAAATATTTAGCTTTGAAATTTAAACTAAAATATAATATTTAATTAAATTAAAACATTTAAAATTATATTTTTTCGAATTATATTATATTAAAATTAATTAAATAAGTTAGAGGGGTTCGAATAGAAATGAAAATACAACAAAAATGTACTTGACAATACTCAAAACAGCGTTGTATGGTCAGTCAAATATGAATTAATTAGTTAAAATTTTTGATGTTGTCTTTTCATTTTTATTTGAACCCTTCTAACCTTTAAATAGTTTCTTTTCGTCATAAGATGCGTCACTTTCGGCAAAAAAAATTGACATTAAATTAAATAAGATTAATTTATAAATTTAATTATAATTTAAATTATCTTACTAAATTGGCTTATATTCATTCGAAGGAATTTCATACCTTTTTACTATATCTTTTTAGAACTATAGAAAATGGATCCCTTAAATTATTGTTACTAAAAATTAATTAAATAACAATGTTGTACCACACGATGAATTTAATTCAACTCCTTTTAATATCTATTTGTTGATTCAAAATGTTATATACATATATATTTTCTTATTACATATTTCTATTTGTTATTTTGAACATAATTTAAGACCAATTTTCGAAATTCTCATTTAAAATTCGCGCGCTGTATATTTCGATATTTTAAGTTTTCGAGGCATTTCATCATTCGAGGCATTTCATACATTTTTTACTATATCTTTTAAAGTTATAAAAATGATCTTAATTATTTTCCTAAATATTAATAAAATACACCTGATTAATTGTATTTTTTAATATTATTTTTATTATTAATAAAAATTATTTCTTTTACGAATAATTATATTATTGTTAAATACATTGTGACCGAAAAGCTTTCGGAAATTCTCATTTAAAATTCGCGCGCTGTATATTTTCCGATATTTTAAGTTTATGTAGTTTGGCAGCACTGTCCTTAATTACTATGCCAAAAATGAGCGCGATCTGTCAGACAGTTCGTTTACGGCAGCTGTTGAAACCAGTTCACCTCAGTAGGGCGTTGCGAAAAAAACAATGGAAAAAAATATTGAACAAAGAGTTTGCATCAAATTTTGTGTTTCGAACGAAATTTCGTGTGCAGAATCGTTGCGAATGCTACAAAAGGCTTATGGGGAATCAGTTTTATCGAAAACTCAAGTTTATGAGTGGTACAAAGCCTTCCAGGACGGTCGTACGACCGTCGAAGACATTTCGCAACGCACTACTGAGGTGAACTGGTTTCAACAGCTGCCGTAAACGAACTGTCTGACAGATCGAGCTCATTTTTGGCATAGTAATTAAGGACAGTGCTGCCAAACTACATAAACTTAAAATATCGAAAAATATACAGCGCGCGAATTTTAAATGAGAATTCCGAAACTTTTCGTCTTAATGTTTACACTCTAAATATCTTTCAACTTCAGCAATCTCCAATGGTTTTTAAAATAATTTATATGGAATTTTTATGCTATTAAATCTCTTCCATCTGAGCACAGTTTCATATAATAATTTTATAAAATACATGAAAAATTCTAAATAAAAGATTTAATTATATAAAAAAATACCAAAAAAAAATAAAATTTAAATAAAATTTCACTCTAATTTTAAGTGGGAAGTTTATTATGCATAAATATATAAAAATATATTTAATGTTGGAGAAACCTTCTCCTTTTCCACATAATAGAATTCACATGCCATGAGGCAAAAACACGTATAAACACATGGAAAAGCAAGTAGAACTGAAATTGAATAGAAAAAAAATTAAGAAAAAATCTTAAAATTAAATTTGAAGACAACTGCGTAGGATTGAAATTGGGTGGCAACTTTGCGTGCTGATACACGTCAATATAATTGCCATCGGGAAATGAAGAGGGGGGTGTTATACATAAAAAAATGTGTAAAACTAAATTAAAATGAGTGAACTGTAAGTGAACTGAAAATGAAAATCATAATAAAAACGCGACACGAATAATAAAAAAAGTTAAGTAAAATAAAATAAAAATCTAAAGAGTGAAAAAGGAAATATGAAAAAAAGTATAGCAATGAAAAAAATTACAGGAAATGAAATAAGTAAATTACCTTATCGCCTTGCTGTAAGCCATTCTTTTCAGCTGGTCCCCCGGGCACAGTCCAAACAATATAGGCAAAAAGTCTGCCGTCAGCACCGGTTTTGCCACCAACCACACGCATACCAAAGCCGCGTGCTTTTTTTCCAATTATTTTGGGTTTTTAGGATTTTTGTTTAAAATTTGATGAAAAGAAAATTTTGAAAAAAAAATAAAAATGTTATTTAGTTCATTTGGGTTAATTTAAAGTATATAACATAAGTAATAAAAACTTTTATAAAATTAGTGTTCGTTTTTTTTTTTTGAATTCTTATGAAATTATATGAAATGTTATTATATTAGATCAGTAATTTAGGCACAACTGAGAAATTTTGAATAAATAACTAATTTTTTAAATTTGATTGAGATTATTTCTAAGTATTCTAAATTTCATAATAAAATATATCATAAATTGTTAATATCATGTCTGAAATTAAAACACAATCGAGAGATTTTGAATAACAAATTTTCATTTTAAATTTAACTGAAATGTTGAAAACAAAAAAACACTCATACGCCACCGCATATAATTATAACTACAAGGTAGGATTTATTTATAAAAAATAAAAGTTATGGATTAATTTTATGATTCTAATAAAATATAAAGTAAATATTTAAAAATTGATTGTTATCACTATTTACTGATAACTATATAAAATGAAATTATAATAAAAAAAGCATAAAACATTTAATATTACTAAACTTTCATCAGATTCATTCATAGATCTTACGTAGAAAAATTTGTTTTGCGTCGAATCAAATCACCAAAAAAATAGTATAATATCAATTATATGTTTAATTTAAATTTTAGCAGACATCGTAACATATTTGAATTTATATCATTTTTAAAAGTATTTATTTAAATATTCTGACTAGTTTTCGAATATCTGTGGCATACCGCAACTGTCTTAAATGCCAAATAAAATGGTTTGAGCTGTCAGTTATATTACATGAAGCATATGCTTGTAGTTGTTTTAGTGTTTTTAAATTTTAATAGAAATAATGTGTAATTTGTTGTTATTTTATTTATTTTATTGGATTGCACAATAAAACCATTCAACCCTTGTCTTTGTTTCCATAGACTTTTATGGGTATTTAACATGTATTTTATTGACTCGTTGTGTACATTTATTTTATATTTTCCCTTCTTTAGTGAAAGTTTTCCCCCTATCACATTATTTATTAAAGGACTTTGCGAAAATATGGCTTTTTAATTCTGTTTGTTATACTCTTGCCAAGGATATGATTGTGAAAGGAATATGTTATGGTCAATAAAACTTGAACTAGGAAACAATTTATTTATTGCATTAAAATGCTTATTCATTCAATATGTGGAACTTGGTTATAAAGAGATAAATGGTAATTATTAAATTTTTAATGATATGTATTACAGATACAGCTGATTTTATATATATGTATGTTAGATATATATGAAATAGTTATTATTAATTGGGATAGTAAAAGACTAATATGAATGATTTATAAAATAAACAAAATTTTGTAAAATTATCTGAAATATTTTAGAAAATCAAAAGGGTTAAATAAGCTGTATTAAAATTACAGTAATATTACTGTTAAACGATATTAGAAATAAGTAAGAAGAAGCACATTTGCTACTTACTAAAAATAATTTATATTTGACAAATCTTTGTCTTTAGATCGACACTTAAAAACATTAATATTTAAGAACATTAACATTTAAATTTAATTTTTTGGGAATATGTGAATTTTTGTTTAAAAAATATAAGTTCGATTCAAACGACAATAAAGGACAAACGCTGTTTGATAGAAATTTCGTGGGAAGGAAGAAAAAAAAATGGTGTTTGATAGAAATTCCAAGTGAAGAAAGAAGAACGGTGTTGAATAGAAAATTTGATAGGTATTGATATAGGAAAAACATAGTAAGAAAAATTTTGAAAAAATGATTTTGCTCTAAAATATTATAATTAAACACTTTCCAAATAAAAACAGACTTGAATTCATTAAAGTATATCTATCTACAAAAAGAGGTTAAAGAATTAAACTGCAGATAGTGTCGTACGCAGGATTATGCCAAGGAGGTGGGATATACTAGAAAATATTTTTTTTCGATAGTGCTTTTGTATCTCACTAAATGCTTGCTTTTTTTTAATTGCCAAAGTAAGACCAATTTGCTAATCTTCCCCTTTGAATATGGCACTGAAAACAAGTTTATGTATTTTGTTATATTAAAAATGAAAGTAAATATTACAAATTTATTGTTGAAACGTAGTTCAAATTTTAATATATTGTTTAGACCTTGCCTTTACATACGAAATTCAAAATCATTTAATGTCTTCTGCGGGATATTTAAGAATTCTTTTTAAGGTCATTTCTGCTAATTTACAATTAATCAATAGCTTGGCAATATCTTGACGATTTTTTCTCAAGTTATCTTTAAACGTTCGGTTTCAGGATTGCCCGCATAAAAATAACTTTTTTTGTCAACACATAAAAAAGCTATAGTACTGACAGTCGTTTACTTTTTGATAATACACCTCAAATCAAAAATCGAAAAAATTTAATTCTGGGATTGTTTATGAAGACAGTTGTTCATCCAAACACAATATATTCTTCGAATGTGAGCTTTAAAGAAGAATGAAATAGATCATCTAATCTAAGCGCAACTAAAAGAAACTTTATCAATAACAGTGAAAGCAGCAAACTATCGAATAATTAGATATTAAAGTACCTTAGCTTTTGTTATAAGATACCACTTGGAAAGGTTGAATAAAATTTTAGAACATTAAAAAGTTTGACTGCGGAGTATCTCAATAACTAAAAGATAAGTTTTTTTTCTTTAACTCGGATGGAAAAAGAATGAAGAATCGTCTAAACAATTTGAATTTTATAAGACTTATTGTTATTGATCCAAATTAGCCTTTTTAGATTAAATTAGATCAACATAAACTTAGTAGTACCGAATAAGAGAAGTTTTTTAGCTGCATAGTAAAAACGCTGACGTTTTTCTATTGTCTCTTTAGGTATTCTACAGCATGGATTTCAATGATATGAACATCAGACTAAAAAATTGTGAACAAATTTTTCATTTGGTCTTTAAGTTGAATCTAGACTTTTGGGCGCTAGCATCATTTTCCAGCCTTAAACTATTGTTTCACTTGTGAATCTCTTTCGCTTCTTTTTACTTGTTGAATAACATACCTACTACATAATAGAGGCATTATAAAATATGCTTTTGAATAAAGTAATTGAATACAAAACTTAGTTTCAAATTTTAAATTCGCTTTTTGTACTATTATTAATTTTAAAATAAAGATGAAAAGAATTTATTTGTTCTATACTGAAATATTCCTTGAAACAAAAAGTTTCAAAAGAAGTTTTTATTTAAAAAAAAACACTAAAACTAAAGAAAATCAAGAAAATCAGTACAAACATTTTGTTGGTATTATTGTAAAAGTGAATTTTCGGATTAACGCTGCATAATAAAATAGTTTTAAATGTATTTACTTAGAAATGTTTGCTATGTTAGCACATAAACCAATCTTTTATTTTACTTTTTCATTTTAAAAACATGTTCTATTCCTTAATAGTAAAAAGTTATAGAAACTAAGAAACAAAAACTTTTAAAAATTTATTATATTGCTTTTTAACTTTTTTTTTTTAATTTTTGTAGTAAAGTCTCACTTCAACCCAGTCATTCTACCCTCATTACTCCAATAAAGGCAAAAACGTTGACACCCAATTAGGCTCATAAAAACTTTTTTAGTAATTTCTTCTCAAAGTTACAGTTTCCGTTAAGACCCTTAATCAAAACTTCAACAAAAGCGCATACATATTAACTTCAGCAACAAATAATAACAAACAAGAGGAATGTATATTTTTTTAAATAAAAAATAAATTCGAAAAAGGAAAATTTGGACTAGAAGACAAAGGGGAAATAATTAAAAGAATATTTTGACAGATGCTATTCAGACTTCAATGTTTTTCTTATTTTTGTAGAGTATTTTTATTATCTAATGATAAGCAAAATAATGAGGAATCAAAATGAATTGGAGCAATATGTAACGATGTACATTGATGATGTTATATCAGGAAGCAAAAAGTTGATAATTGTTACATTGAATAGTAGTCAGGATTTAAATAGTCAGGATTTCCAATAAAAGTTGCTAGTAAATTTCATATATATACATTTATGTGGATAAATAAAAAACTTCTTCTGATTTGACTTCTTATATCAACCATTAGTTTAATATAATTTATGAATAGTTACTTAAATTCAATATATTCAGTTAATTTATATCCTAACAATGCACCTGCAATTGTGTGTGTAATAAGTATAAGTATCCGAAATGATTAAAAAACAATTATAAAATATTATTACTCAATTAATATTTATATTGTTTTATTTAAAGAAAGTTCCATTGATTACAATGAAACCACGCCAGGATATTTCCTACTCACATTCTTCCTAAGCTGATTAAGGTATGATCGCAATAGTCTTAAAATACCCTTTCTTAAGTAATAATTTTAGCTTCGAGAACAAAAACAAAAAAAAAAACAGAGCCAGGACAATGAGGCAAAAATTAATTTTCAATATAATTTTTTATTTTTCTGAACGGCTTTTACTTTCAACGAGTCTATACTAATCATTATATTGTCAAAAAATATGTAAGTTCTTTGGGAAAGAATGCGATGACCGTATTTCCTTTTCAGGTTAGAAGTTAGAATATTTCTGCGTAAGTTACACCTTCCGTAAAATGTAATCAAAATCTATTATTCACCATTTTGTATTTTTAGAATTATAATTGGTGGCAAGTGTCGTGAAAAATAGGTTGGTCTATAAGGAAATGTTATGTTGGCTATGAGTAACACCTAAAGTTATGCAAGAAGAGTTTTAGCACCTATAGAGAATTATATTTAATCAACCGGGTGTTGGGAAACAAAGAAAATCAGAGACTAAGTTGGGCCCTTTTTCTGATAAAGGAAGTTATATTCAAACACATAATTTCAATTGCTACCAGCGGTTTATTTCAATGAGATATTTATCGGCGCTTCATACTACCGTGATTTGAATCTGTAATAGCAGATAACCGCATGAAACAACTTGGAGTGTACGCAAACAAATGTGTAAAAGCAGTATCACGGAGGTTCGGATTCACAGATTCGGCTGTCGTGACCATTAAGGTTGATATGCAAACTTAGGGTGGTTGCAGTAAATGGAGTGATAACAAAAAATTTAAATGGATGGAATGACTGTTTTTATTAAATTTTATTCTATGTGAAGTTATTTTTTTCAAACCCAGCAGAAATGTTTAATGGGCATCTTTTCTCACCAAGGAAAAAGTTATATCTATATAGCTATATGCCTAGCTACAAGTGGTATGTGTATTAAAGACACCCTCTTCACAGCAGGTAACCACATCAAGTAACTTTAAAGTAATTTTTTAGAAAATAAAGTTCTAAATCGTGTGTTTCACTACCGGAAAAAAATTTTTTGTTGAAGTTTTTGAAGTCATTGGTATATACGGACAAGTCAACAACGATTCGAGAAACATATACCTTAAATATGTAATTGAAAAAATTGTGAAAAATTGGAGCTATGAGATATAATATCTAAGTTATTTTTCTTAATGGCTAATTTATTTAAATCATTTTTTGTCGTTAATACCATAAATTAATCTATCGAATTATAGAATATTTTTCTTATATTTACAAATTTTGCTATACATTTCAATTAAAAATTTTACATTCCTCAAAAAAGCCTACATCTAATTAAATTACTTTAATATATTGTGATGTGCGTAATATTAAAATTTGCCAATCCAATACAAATTCAATTTAGAACATTTTATACGTTTTTAGTTAAACCCAAATCAGTTATTGAAGCACTTTAATTTTTAATTTAACAACATTTAGGCCGAAAAGTATCATAAACGCGTATACTAATTTGCAAAAAAAAAAAATGTTCGCATTTATATGGAATTTTAGCGATATTACATTTTCATTATTTATTTATTCATTTTTGGATCACCTCAATCCCATCCCGTAAACCACTTCTCTTTGTGTTATAATGCAATTTGCTGATGTTTTTATTAAGGCTATTTGAGTTTTTATAACCCAAAAGGGTCGGTTTTTATATTATATATATACATTCAGCAAATGGTAAGGATATCATTGGTTATGTACACCTTTAGTAAAAGGACATATAAGATAAAAAATTAGCTTATGTTTTTCAGCTCTTATTTGGTCAGATATTTCATAATAAATTCGTTTTTACTTTTAGTTTTTTTTCTTTTGGTCATAAAAATATACATAAAAATTTATATAAAATTTTAATAAAATTCATTCGTACTTTTTACCAAGAAATATTGTTGCATAGGGATTTTAAGCTGAAGTGGATAAAAAATCAAGGTAACTAAATCAAATTTATTTTAAGTATAAATCTTTTTATTTATTTTTTCAGGAATATGGTTTGCTATTAATGCATATATTGTGTATAATAGCACATAAAGTATTGTTAAATGGCTATAAATCAATTTGTGTGAAATATTTAATTGTATATTTAAAAGAAAATATTGGTCTGACCTATCTTTTTTTTTTGCCTTTCTTTATTCGCAAAGGTTTATTTTAGTAAATTAAAATATTTTTATAAGACGTATTTACTATATGCAGAAAAAAATATTTAAAAAGCTGTTAGTGTATATATGAAGTGTGATAAGAAAAATAAAGGGAATTTAAAATTTTTTAAAACGTTACAGTAGGTATTTATTCTTTAATGTCCTTTTCATTTTCCATCGTAGTTTCCACTTTGAGAACACTGCTGAAAAGTCTTTAGAGTTATGGTCTTGAATTTTCTCTGGAATTTCGTATTAATCTCAGGCAATAATCTCGTATTAACAAACATTCTTGCTAGAGTTTAATTTTGAGTTCCAGAAATTAAAAAATTGCATGGTGCCATGGAGAATAAGGTGTTTGTAATATTGTCTTTTAAGTGGTTTTTGTTTTAAGCATCTAAAATAGCGGTATGGTGGTGTGGTGCCCTGTTTGGACAATATGGTGTATAGTATTCAACATTACAGTAAGTTAATGTTTTAATTCGATATTAGTCGTACACATGATATTATTATATCTTTAGCAGTCTCTCAAGTGGAAATTCATTCAGTAACAAAAAAATCGTCTATATCTTATTTTGAGATTAAAATCTAATAGTTAAATATTATTTATAAAATATAATGAAATATAATTTCATTGAAATTGAAAGTATTTAAATACTTAAAAAATTTTCTGTTTATAAATATATTATACATAAAAACGAGTTCATATTTTTATATTTATTAAAAAATGTTCCATATATAAATTTTCAATTTTCGTAACGTCACAGACTCTTTCCTACTTATATGGAACACTATACGTCCTTATTGCAAATCCCTATGATTTTGCATAAAACTTACACGTATCCTGCTTGAAAATTCTTCAAAGTAAGTTAAAAATATCTAAGAAGCGTTGGCATCTTTCTTGCATGTACAATTTCTCATTATAAATATATTTATCTTCAATCAATATAACATCAACGTGTGCGCTTGATATATTTATCTACAGCCTAACTTATGAGTACCTGTGTAAATTCACAAGATACACAATGTTTGAAATTGATGGAAATCTATTGGTATTTTTTCACATATTAAAATAATATTTTTCTTATTTTTAAAGTTAACATTATATTAATATGGTATATAATATATAAAAAAGGGGGATATGCTGCTTTATAATAAAAAGTTTTATAATAAATATAATAATAATAAATTTATTGCTTATATAAAACATTTAATATATTATACTTTTAAATAAAAATAAAAGTTAAAAATAATTTTGTAAAATTTGTATATAATTTTGTATTATTTTCTTAAATGCTTTTAAAAATAGTTAAAAATAATTAAAAATAATTTAAGAAGCAAAAAAATTTTGGTCAGATATATGTATTTTTTCTTTGGCGTAAGAGTATGTTTCATTATTTATAAATCCTGATATATAAAACTAGTTTATATTTGATAAGTTTTTACACAATACGAATAATTTATTAAATTATAATGAGCACTAAAGTGCTTTAAAACAGTACTTATGCATATATTTGTTCCAAAACCTATATAATTTAAATTAAAAATTTAAGTTAGATCGTATCTTGTTAATATATATAACCTTGCTTTATTTAAATATCTTCTGGATTTTCATCGTAGTTTGCATGGAATAATACTAAATATTGAAGTAGCGAGATTATATTCACTACTGATCACATATTCATATACAGAAAAATTTAAATGGACTTTAGAGAATATGTGTAAATAAATATTTATTGTAGATACTTTCGTAAAACGGAACTTGGTACACATAATTTTAGAATTATGTTATTATTTGTGACTTTTTATAGATTAAGTTACTTAAGGAACTCAGTATTTGTGTCATCGACAAATGAATGGAAAGAACTGCGTAAAATATTTATCTTATATATATAATTCTTCTGTACGTGTGTTGACAGTGAACTCCTCCTAAACGGCTGAACCGATTTTGATGAAATTTTTTGTGTGTTTCAAGTGGATTCAAGGAAGGTTTAGATTTACAATTTGGCCCACTGGATAATGTCTTTTTAATCAATTTTTTATTTTTTTGGTATCCATATATATTTATATTAAAAATTTAAAATTTATTCATGCTTACTTTGATTTGTTTAAAAACTTTAAAAACTCTAAAATGAATCGTAAAACTGCCGTTGCATAGCTTAAGTGCATTTAAATTCCGCAGCATAATTATAAGTGAGCCAATTTTTAATCTTAAGTTATGTGGTGGTATTCCTGGTAAATCCAGCGAATTCAAAAATTCAACACAAAAAAGAAGAATTATATATATAAAGATATAAATATCGTACAAAAAACAATGCCACGTCTTCGACGGACTCGGAATTCACAATTACTCCAGAACCGTCGGTTAAATAGATCGGCAGAAAACAATGAAGATGTAAGAAACCAGGATACAATCACACGTGCTAATGAAAGTCAAGAGCAACGCAGCGATCGCCAGGAAAATTTATTGCAAAGGGAAACAACGTTCGCCGGGTCAGCTAGTATAAATATAGATTTAAAAATATGTGTGTGAAAACCAAATATAATTAATATGTAGTAAATGATTTCTTCGCAATAAAGCAGTCGAAAGTAAGAGTTTGAAACTTCGGTAAAGTCAAACTGAAGTCTTTTTGTTTTCGTTGTAGCACAGACGTTTGTTTAATTTCCTACAGGTTTTGTTTTGAAATATTTAAACGTAATTGATATTAGATTTGAATATTTTACCATACGTCCAAGAAACTTAAAAACGATATATTTTTATGACTTCAATTATTGTATTTCATTTGACAAATACCTCTCGAAAATATTTCTAATGTTTCTAACTCTGGCAAACTTGAAATTTGAAAAATATAATCAAATATTTATACATTAACTTTTCATTCCTTTTTTGTATTCATACCGGAAACATTAGTAGTTTGTGTACAATAATTTAGCTAATAAAAAAAGTACTTTTTTAAGTTATTTTACTTTTCTTTTAAATTACTCGATATAAAAACTTTCAAAGAAATTCAGAAGTCTAACTTTCAATATTAAATTGTCTGTTAATAGTCTCATTGATTTTTGCTTCACTTCACCAATCCTTAGAGAGCTGAGCTCATCGGTTATGTCAAATTCAAAAACATTTTTTCACTACGTAAATTCTTGGCCTTCTTAGCTAAATTTTATTCTCAGCTCCTTTGACAGTGAAACTACGTAAAATATGCGTGCGACTTATGTTAAGCGCTTCTCGAACGGAACCGAGTGAAATGAAAAAATCAGTTGAAATATTTTTCCTCACAGTAAGTAAAGTGGATTAGGGAAATGTAACTGGCGTTGGCGTAAGCGCTGATTTGGGTATTATCTAATGAACATTTGCGTTAAAGGAAAGGCGGAAACGGCACTAAAACGACAACTTTTGGTTGTGTAAGCAGCAAGAAAATCCTGCAACTGGCATTGCTTTTGCCTTTATTTCGTTATTTAAAGAAGTTAATGAAAAATTACGCCCATAAAGTACTCGTGCTTTCAATATTTTTTCTTTTTACTTCCTTTGCCATCATGCCTAAGCTAAAGCCTTAAAGGATGTGCTCTTATAATTTGAAGGTCTTAGGGCTCTATTTTGCATTATATTGCAATAATTTAATATATGCTCGTGTGCAAAATTTCTATTCTTTTTCTTTTTTATGATTTACATATCTTCTTTGTAAGTTCACATTTCTTTTCTCTATTGTAAGACCTTTTAATTAACCAAAATCACGTATAAAAAAAATTTCATGAAATAATATGTAATGAAAGTAAGGAAACAGGATAACAGGAAAACAGTAAACAAAATAATTTTTGCACAAAAGCTGTTAAATTCAACACTCCAGAGTAAACTCACTTATTTCCACTTAATTGAATTTTATGCTACATCATAATTTCCTCATTTGCCACACAAAAATCGCGTAAAACTCGATATGCTCAACTCGTAGCTCATAAACATATGCGTCTGTGACTACGTGCCACACCCATACACCTACGTATATCCATCCTTATGAATGCTTAAGCTTATGCAGAAACCTTCGCATGCAAAATAATATAAAAAATTCAACAGGTCCTTTATACGTTTTGCAACCGTGGCAATATCCTTCACACATGCTATCCTCTAGTTACTTTTATTTCCTTAAATCGTAATTTGCCTGGCTTGTTATGTGCTTCATCTTTTTTATTCGTTCACAGTATGCTTAACTTATTTGAAACTCATTAAGTTCGTTTTTAGTGTAATATGCAGCTCAATGTCGTAAAACTGCTGCTTCTTGTCAATTTTCAAAATATTAATCCTGAAGTATTTTGTATTGCGAACACTCGCTTCGCTTAGGACGTTTAAAACGATTAATGTTAAGTTTTGTACTTATCACAAAATCTTAGAGAAGGGGGAAGAAAAATTTATTTGCAATTCATTTTTAATTCGTTGAAGGGGATGTCTATTAACAGTAACATGTTTCAACAGTTTGACTACATTTTTGTTCATACTGTTTATTTCACCTAATCGATAGATTTAAAACACTTAAAACAAAGTTTATAGTATATAACGGGGAAGTTCATTTACGATATTTACATACGTATAACGCATGATGTCTAAGATTATGGAGCAAAGAAGAGAAAATATTTACTAAGTAGTACAGGTGCTTTCAAGAATTGTGTAACAACAATTTAGATACCTGGTTACAAGGGACATGAAAATAATGAAAAAAATACACTGTAGTCCAACAAAGAGCAGCCATTCCACTTCCCATTCCCATACAAACTGAACCATTTGATACATATCGAATAATAATTTTGAAAGGAGAGACCTGATTCATAAATTGAAAGACAGCAGCCATACAAACATCTGGAAATCTTCAAAGGGCATATTGAAAACAGGAAGGCCAATCGATTATAAACGAAATAAAAGGGATTATTTTTAAAAATTTGGTGGATGAAGTAAAACAATATGCACTCAATTAATAACTGAAATAATATATGAAAAAATTGTTTAAGTTGTCGAACGTTCCTATTGACTCTTATATAAAACTCAAAAAAAAATCTAAGCATGTATCTATGACTGAATGATTGAATAACTATTCGAAACGGATATAAACGAATTGCTATGTAAGTTCAACACAATCTCCAACAATTTTAATACATTATTCTAATAACAGAAATCAAAGGAAGCTAAATGAAACAAATAGAGCATTTATTACAACAATATATTTTTTAATTCATTTATAGGTACATTGTTTTTATAGAAAATTAGTATTTTCTTCGGTTCTTCTAAAAACTATGGCTTTTTTTATGAAATGGGTTTTCACATATAAATGGCGTAAAATATTGTGAAAATAATCGGAGTTTATTGTTTTCATCAGTTATTAAGTAATATATAAAAAAACTTTTTTTTTTGTTTTTAAAAAGGTTTCTCGAAAGCTTTAAATAAAAAAACTTATGAGTTGGTTTTTTTTATCTACATAAATAACGCAAGTATCAAAGTGTATATAGATATAAAAATAAAAATAAAAAATACAAACCGACTTATAAGTCTATTATTTAAAGATTTACAAAAACCTTTTTAAACAAAAATAATAAAAAATATAGATAATATAAAAATCGCTAACATCTCCTTTGTTGATTTCTAAGCACGAACTCGCTCTGAAACCAATCAGTCGAATTTTCTTTACTATTTAGTTTCTTTTTTGGTTTAGGACCAAGTCTCATCCATCATTATAAAGAGAAGAACAAAAACCTTTTTACTTTTTCCAAACCATTCCTGATGTCGTTGATAAAGTTGCATTATTATTGTCAGATCTTGACAAACTGTTAAGTATTGATCGTTTCATCTAGGTGTTCTCGAGTAGTTGCAGCATTAAAATGCTTATTGATATGAATTTTTATTACAGATTTTCTATCTTACTATAGATCTTCTAACTTTTTACTCACATTGTGTATGTATTTCATTTCATTTAAAGATTCTATTTAATCTCTGTCGGTCAATCGACGATTTTACTAAACATTATCGTTTTCTCATATTGTTACAGGTCTTGGATGCCCTTCATTATTCACATCATATGATTACTTTAAAACAAACCCGAACTTCTGTTTTTGAACGACCAAATTTAGTCAACATATTTACCATTTTCATATGAATTTCCAAAGCTTTTAAATATCCGATGCCAACACCTTTTCTTCTAACGAATTTAATCATTGCAAAAAGTTAAAAAATTTGTTGGAAAATATACTGATACATACGTCAATCTTAAATGGTTTGATAACAAAGAATGAATTGACAGTGTGAAAGGAAATTTTGAATATGTTCGAATGGTAAATAAAATATTTTAAATGGCGTTAAATTTTAGTTTTCACATTTAGTAATGTATAGAGTGGATGGCACCACAGAGACTTCCGCTGCAGCTGAATGTAGAACAACTTATCTAAAGTTAGGAATAGTTAGCTTAAATAACAGTAATTAGATGAGACTAAAACTGGGTTAATTTAAATACCATAGAAGGATATATAAAGGATATTCTTTTGGCTTAGTGCATAAATGGCATAAAATAAATTTAAAAAGAGTGCTTTAGTGAAGATATATATCTACATTTCATATATCTTTATATTAATACTGCAAACTTTAAAAATTGTTTAATTTTCTTCAACCGATTTAAAAATAATGTAATTTTGCTTAAGCAATGCTTCTGATAAAATTGTCCTTAAATGTAACAAATTGCAGTGCAGGGACAAATAAAGCATTTAAATACGTTGACATATTTATAGCGTACTATATATATATATATGTATATATATATATGTGATATGTTGTATATTTTTACTCCTGATGTACTTGTTGATGAAGAAGCAAAAAGGGATTCCATATATTTTTTTCAGTTTAATTTTAATTTTTTTTTATTCTTACAAATGACTGGCAAGAGAGGGGTAAACTGTTAACCCTGCCACAATAATGCACTTATGGGTTTAAATAACGAAACAAAAATTGGCACACATTCACAACGAGTTCCTTATGAAGTATATAGCCTGCCTTGTGAACATTTTTGCGCTAAACCAACTTTTCATTAAATTACTACGTATAAGGATTCACTCACAAGGATTCAACCGACAGGAAACTGTTTGAACGTGTGAGTGTGTGAGTGTGGATACTCGGATGTGTGTAAATGTGGCCATAAGTGGCTTAAATTGTATGAAAAAAATAGTTTTCCAATTTGTTGCTTGATAAGCTTTGCTTGTTGCTTTAATTAAGAATTATTCTCTGTTTTTCTTTTTATTTTTACTATATTTTCTTTTTTTAGATAATTTTTTCATCGATTTACTCTATTTTACCCTTTCTCAGTGTTGAAATTTTGTGGCATTTTAATGAAATCCTTCGAAACTTGATAATCATGGCATTAAAATGAAAACTTTTTCATACAGTTTACTTCTTTATTATTTGTTAAAAGCAAGTTGTGAAAGGGTTGTAAAGGGAAGAGGGTAGAAGATTTAACGTTTGCACTATTTTATATTTCAATATACATAGCGTGTTGAATATTTTAGTATGCATTCCACATTAATCTAATTAAAAATCTTATCTGATTTACCACTTTATAGTATATATGAATTTTTTAAAGAGATTTTTTCCATCAGGAATTTAATTAAAAAATGAATTGATTTGCTGTAGAAGCTACATATGAGTACTATAACACATGCAAGTGTACAGAGTGTTTTATTTTAAAATGCATTGAGTTCGAGAGGTTATTTGCAGGTTTCATGAACGAAAAATTTAATAATAGGGCGCTGATATTAGTTTTCAAC
>NC_051846.1:158153626-158163803 GCF_002237135.1 Teleopsis dalmanni | reverse complement strand
AAAACTTAAAATGTTATTTTTATATTTAATTAATTGCAAGTAATATACATTTGCAAGAAAAAGTTTAAAAATTTTTAAATAATATACTACTCGAAGAGTTTTATTTTATTCTTATAGAATAGCGATTGTTTTTATTTGATAATTTTGATTTTCTTAAAATTTAAGTCTGTGTGAATAGTAAATTTGTAGAAATTTAACAATTTACCTTTTTATAAACAAATATTTCATTTCATTAGCATACATGAATAAAAATACTTCAAAATATCTAAAACTACCAACATCGATAATATATAATTACTTGTGATTATTACAAAATAGCCATAAAAATAAACACACATTTATCATCATTTAAATATACGAGTATATAGATATAAAATACGTTAAAAAGTCAAGTATTGAAACTTCCAAAGAAAATTATACACTTAAAGATATTTAAATCCAAAAATATAATCAATAAAAATATTGAAACTCAAACTAAATAGTTGATAGATAAATTTTTAGTTAAATTTAAATTAAAATCGCAAAGTTTTAATATCGACAGTCACAGTTTCTCTCCCAAAATATAAAATGAAAGATTTTCTAATACAAAAACTGGAAAATATTAAATATTTTTTAGAATTTGTTAGTTTGTTAAAATTAAGTTCATATAAGTAAAAATTTTGTTAGTATAAAATTTTAGTTAGTATTAATTTTTAATTTATCTACGCACAATTATATAAATAAACAAAAAAAAAATTCAGAAAACATAAAAACAACGAAACTTTAAACAATAAAAGTGTATCTCAGATTTCACTACTTGAAATAATACATTTCTCTAGAACTACGAAAAGAAGCTTCAACTGAAAAGGTAGACAAACCAAACTAAAGTCAATATTTTTCTGTTTAAAAAATTAAAAATAATATTAGCTTAAAGTGTTTTAGAAATTTCTTCTCTTCAATGTGCTATATTTTCACAAAGACTCTTGCTTCTCTTAAAATTCCATCAAAAACTTTTCATTAAAATTTTTAATTTTTTGTCAGCTATAGCCTTAGCCACATGTTTTCTTTTTCTTAAAAATTCTTTTAAAATTTGAGATATTAATTTTAAATTATTTTATACCGGAGTTTTGGGTAGTTTCCGTCTAGTCGGAGATGCCGGTGATTTGTCTGTTGTGGTTTCGGGGTCTGTTGATTATTTGATTGTAGTAGTTGTTGTGATTTGGTAAGACATGTTTTTTTTGTTTGATTAAACAAAGAAAAATTTAAATGAAAACCAAATTAATTTTGTTTAAAACAGACAAAAAATAGTTGCTAATAAAACATAAAACTTGTAAAATTGATTTCATTTATTATAATTATCTTTAATATTTACATATTTTAGTGAATTGATAATGTGCGCATTGTTTACAACATATAGCATAAAATTGGAATAAAAATATTCTGACTTACCAGCAATGAGACCCAATCCTACAGGACCATCGCCCGAACGACGAGGGCCACTTTGTCCGCCACTATTACCAGGCGGCAAATTCTCATCGAAAAGATCACACATACGAAAATCTGTTGCATGTTCCACCAAAAGTTCAACTATGTCACCAGTACGATCCATAATAGAACAAACTTCTTCGAAACTGCGATCAATTAATGACATACCATTCCACTCCAGTATCTGAAAAATTAGTAATTAATCATTTATTTAAAATATGTTGGAACTATAATAAGACATTTTTTTTAATAGAAAGTAATCATATGAATTAAAAAATTCATTATACAGTCATAGTTTCTTAAATAAATATATTTAAATTATATTAATCAACTTTTTATAAATTATTTTAATAATCTAAATAATCTCAATCTAACGCATAGACTAAATTTCCTCGAAACGCATCTTAGTATTCTTTACAAGTACGAAATGAGTTCCTTACTGCAATACAATATATCAACACCTTCGAGTAGATTCCAAAAATCATTGTAGTAGAAATGACTAATGGCTTCAACAAAAATAACTTAAAATGATTCTTGATAATTAATGAAGATGATTACGCGGGTGTTCAGCAAATAAATATCACAATCTATCTTCATATATTTCAAGATTATCCGCGGAGTTATTAAGTGTAAAATCAACGGAACACACTGTGTAACCAATATGATATGTATTCGATATCAAGTCCTTTGAGAAAAGTATTCACTAATAGCATATTTTAAATAATTTGTGAAAATAATAAATTACCCTAAATCATTGAATGGTATTATTAAAAAAGTTATTTAAATAATTAATATAAATATTTAGCTTTGAAATTTAAACTAAAATATAATATTTAATTAAATTAAAACATTTAAAATTATATTTTTTCGAATTATATTATATTAAAATTAATTAAATAAGTTAGAGGGGTTCGAATAGAAATGAAAATACAACAAAAATGTACTTGACAATACTCAAAACAGCGTTGTATGGTCAGTCAAATATGAATTAATTAGTTAAAATTTTTGATGTTGTCTTTTCATTTTTATTTGAACCCTTCTAACCTTTAAATAGTTTCTTTTCGTCATAAGATGCGTCACTTTCGGCAAAAAAAATTGACATTAAATTAAATAAGATTAATTTATAAATTTAATTATAATTTAAATTATCTTACTAAATTGGCTTATATTCATTCGAAGGAATTTCATACCTTTTTACTATATCTTTTTAGAACTATAGAAAATGGATCCCTTAAATTATTGTTACTAAAAATTAATTAAATAACAATGTTGTACCACACGATGAATTTAATTCAACTCCTTTTAATATCTATTTGTTGATTCAAAATGTTATATACATATATATTTTCTTATTACATATTTCTATTTGTTATTTTGAACATACTTAAGGACGAAAGTTTTCGGATTCTCATTTAAAATTCGCGCGCTGTATATTTTTCGATATTTTAAGTTTCGAAGATTTAACATTCGGAAGCTTTCATACATTTTACTATATCTTTTTTAGAACTATAGAAAATGGATCTCTTAATTATTGTTCTAAAAATTAATTAAATTAATGTTATACCACACATTAAATTAATTCAACTCTTTTAATATCTATTGTTGATTTAAAATTTATGTAATATTATTTTTCTTATTACTATTTCTATATTATTTGACATACATTAAGACTGAAAAGTTTTCGGAAATTCTCATTTAAAATTCGCTCGCTGTATATTTTTCGATATTTTAAGTTTATGTAGTTTGGCAGCACTGTCCTTAATTACTATGCCAAAAATGAGCGCGATCTGTCAGACAGTTCGTTTACGGCAGCTGTTGAAACCAGTTCACCTCAGTAGTGCGTTGCGAAAAAAACAATGGAAAAAAATATTGAACAAAGAGTTTGCATCAAATTTTGTGTTTCGAACGAATTTCGTGTGCAGAATCGTTGCGAATGCTACAAAAGGCTTATGGGGAATCAGTTTTATCGAAAACTCAAGTTTATGAGTGGTACAAAGCCTTTCAGGACGGTCGTACGACCGTCGAAGACATTTCGCAACGCACTACTGAGGTGAACTGGTTTCAACAGCTGCCGTAAACGAACTGTCTGACAGATCGCGCTCATTTTTGGCATAGTAATTAAGGACAGTGCTGCCAAACTACATAAACTTAAAATATCGAAAAATATACAGCGCGCGAATTTTAAATGAGAATTTCCGAAAACTTTTCAGTCTTAATGTATTACACTCTAAAATATACTTTTCTAAACTTCAGCAATCTATCACAATGTTTTTTAAAATAATTTATATGGAATTTTTTATGCTATTAAATCTCTTCCATCTGAGGCACAGTTTCATTATAATTAAATTTTTATAAAATACATGAAAAATTCTAAATAAAAGATTTAATTATATAAAAAAATACCAAAAAAAAATTAAATTTAAATAAAATTTCACTCTAATTTTAAGTGGGAAGTTTATTATGCATAAATATATAAAAATATATTTAATGTTGGAGAAACCTTCTCCTTTTCCACATAATAGAATTCACATGCCATGAGGCAAAAACACGTATAAACACATGGAAAAGCAAGTAGAACTGAAATTGAATAGAAAAAAAATTAAAAAAAAATCTTAAAATTAAATTTGAAGACAACTGCGTAGGATTGAAATTGGGTGGCAACTTTGCGTGCTGATACACGTCAATATAATTGCCATCGGGAAATGAACAGTGGGGTGTATACATAAAAAAATGTGTAAAACTAAATTAAAATGAGTGAACTGTAAGTGAACTGAAAATGAAAATCATAATAAAAACGCGACACGAATAATAAAAAAAGTTAAGTAAAATAAAATAAAAATCTAAAGAGTGAAAAAGGAAATATGAAAAAAAGTATAGCAATGAAAAAAATTACAGGAAATGAAATAAGTAAATTACCTTATCGCCTTGCTGTAAGCCATTCTTTTCAGCTGGTCCCCCGGGCACAGTCCAAACAATATAGGCAAAAAGTCTGCCGTCAGCACCGGTTTTGCCACCAACCACACGCATACCAAAGCCGCGTGCTTTTTTTTCCAATTATTTTGGGTTTTTAGGATTTTTGTTTAAAATTTGATGAAAAGAATATTTTGAAAAAAAAAGAAAAATGTTATTTAGTTCATTTGGGTTAATTTAAAGTATATAACATAAGTAATAAAAACTTTTATAAAATTAGTGTTCATATTTTTTTTTGAATTCTTATGAAATTATATGAAATGTTATTATATTAGATCAATGATTTAGGCACAACTGAGAGATTTTGAATAAATAACTAATTTTTTAAATTTGATTGAGATTATTTTAAAGTATTCTAAATTTCATGATAAAATATATTATAAATTAATAATAATATTTCAGACATGATATTATTATCAAAACACAATCGAGAGATTTTGAATAACAAATTTTCATTTTAAATTTAACTGAAAACAAAAAAACACTCATACGCCACCGCATATAATTATAACTACAAGGCAGGATTTATTTATAAAAAATAACAAGTTATGGATTGATTTTATGATTCTAATAAAATACGAAGTAAATATTTAAAAATTGATAGTTATCACTATTTACTGATAACTATATAAAATGAAATTATAATAAAAAAAGCATAAAACATTTAATATTACTAAACTTTCATCAGATTCATTCATATATCTTACGTAGAAAAATTTGTTTTGTATCGAATCAATCAAATCACCAAAAAAATAGTATAATATCAATTATATGTTTAATTTAAATTTTAGCAGACATCGTAACATATTTGAATTTATATCATTTTTAAAAGTATTTATTTAAATATTCTGACTAGTTTTCGAATATCTGTGGCATACCGCAACTGTCTTAAATGCCAAATAAAATGGTTTGAGCTGTCAGTTATATTACATGAAGCATATGCTTGTAGTTGTTTTAGTGTTTTTAAATTTTAATAGAAATAATGTGTAATTTGTTGTTATTTTATTTATTTTATTGGATTGCACAATAAAACCATTCAACCCTTGTCTTTGTTTCCATAGACTTTTATGGGTATTTAACATGTATTTTATTGACTCGTTGTGTACATTTATTTTATATTTTCCCTTCTTTAGTGAAAGTTTTCCCCCTATCACATTATTTATTAAAGGACTTTGCGAAAATATGGCTTTTTAATTCTGTTTGTTATACTCTTGCCAAGGATATGATTGTGAAAGGAATATGTTATGGTCAATAAAACTTGAACTAGGAAACAATTTATTTATTGCATTAAAATGCTTATTCATTCAATATGTGGAACTTGGTTATAAAGAGATAAATGGTAATTATTAAATTTTTAATGATATGTATTACAGATACAGCTGATTTTATATATATGTATGTTAGATATATATGAAATAGTTATTATTAATTGGGATAGTAAAAGACTAATATGAATGATTTATAAAATAAACAAAATTTTGTAAAATTATCTGAAATATTTTAGAAAATCAAAAGGGTTAAATAAGCTGTATTAAAATTACAGTAATATTACTGTTAAACGATATTAGAAATAAGTAAGAAGAAGCACATTTGCTACTTACTAAAAATAATTTATATTTGACAAATCTTTGTCTTTAGATCGACACTTAAAAACATTAATATTTAAGAACATTAACATTTAAATTTAATTTTTTGGGAATATGTGAATTTTTGTTTAAAAAATATAAGTTCGATTCAAACGACAATAAAGGACAAACGCTGTTTGATAGAAATTTCGTGGGAAGGAAGAAAAAAAAATGGTGTTTGATAGAAATTCCAAGTGAAGAAAGAAGAACGGTGTTGAATAGAAAATTTGATAGGTATTGATATAGGAAAAACATAGTAAGAAAAATTTTGAAAAAATGATTTTGCTCTAAAATATTATAATTAAACACTTTCCAAATAAAAACAGACTTGAATTCATTAAAGTATATCTATCTACAAAAAGAGGTTAAAGAATTAAACTGCAGATAGTGTCGTACGCAGGATTATGCCAAGGAGGTGGGATATACTAGAAAATATTTTTTTTCGATAGTGCTTTTGTATCTCACTAAATGCTTGCTTTTTTTTAATTGCCAAAGTAAGACCAATTTGCTAATCTTCCCCTTTGAATATGGCACTGAAAACAAGTTTATGTATTTTGTTATATTAAAAATGAAAGTAAATATTACAAATTTATTGTTGAAACGTAGTTCAAATTTTAATATATTGTTTAGACCTTGCCTTTACATACGAAATTCAAAATCATTTAATGTCTTCTGCGGGATATTTAAGAATTCTTTTTAAGGTCATTTCTGCTAATTTACAATTAATCAATAGCTTGGCAATATCTTGACGATTTTTTCTCAAGTTATCTTTAAACGTTCGGTTTCAGGATTGCCCGCATAAAAATAACTTTTTTTGTCAACACATAAAAAAGCTATAGTACTGACAGTCGTTTACTTTTTGATAATACACCTCAAATCAAAAATCGAAAAAATTTAATTCTGGGATTGTTTATGAAGACAGTTGTTCATCCAAACACAATATATTCTTCGAATGTGAGCTTTAAAGAAGAATGAAATAGATCATCTAATCTAAGCGCAACTAAAAGAAACTTTATCAATAACAGTGAAAGCAGCAAACTATCGAATAATTAGATATTAAAGTACCTTAGCTTTTGTTATAAGATACCACTTGGAAAGGTTGAATAAAATTTTAGAACATTAAAAAGTTTGACTGCGGAGTATCTCAATAACTAAAAGATAAGTTTTTTTTCTTTAACTCGGATGGAAAAAGAATGAAGAATCGTCTAAACAATTTGAATTTTATAAGACTTATTGTTATTGATCCAAATTAGCCTTTTTAGATTAAATTAGATCAACATAAACTTAGTAGTACCGAATAAGAGAAGTTTTTTAGCTGCATAGTAAAAACGCTGACGTTTTTCTATTGTCTCTTTAGGTATTCTACAGCATGGATTTCAATGATATGAACATCAGACTAAAAAATTGTGAACAAATTTTTCATTTGGTCTTTAAGTTGAATCTAGACTTTTGGGCGCTAGCATCATTTTCCAGCCTTAAACTATTGTTTCACTTGTGAATCTCTTTCGCTTCTTTTTACTTGTTGAATAACATACCTACTACATAATAGAGGCATTATAAAATATGCTTTTGAATAAAGTAATTGAATACAAAACTTAGTTTCAAATTTTAAATTCGCTTTTTGTACTATTATTAATTTTAAAATAAAGATGAAAAGAATTTATTTGTTCTATACTGAAATATTCCTTGAAACAAAAAGTTTCAAAAGAAGTTTTTATTTAAAAAAAAACACTAAAACTAAAGAAAATCAAGAAAATCAGTACAAACATTTTGTTGGTATTATTGTAAAAGTGAATTTTCGGATTAACGCTGCATAATAAAATAGTTTTAAATGTATTTACTTAGAAATGTTTGCTATGTTAGCACATAAACCAATCTTTTATTTTACTTTTTCATTTTAAAAACATGTTCTATTCCTTAATAGTAAAAAGTTATAGAAACTAAGAAACAAAAACTTTTAAAAATTTATTATATTGCTTTTTAACTTTTTTTTTTAATTTTTGTAGTAAAGTCTCACTTCAACCCAGTCATTCTACCCTCATTACTCCAATAAAGGCAAAAACGTTGACACCCAATTAGGCTCATAAAAACTTTTTTAGTAATTTCTTCTCAAAGTTACAGTTTCCGTTAAGACCCTTAATCAAAACTTCAACAAAAGCGCATACATATTAACTTCAGCAACAAATAATAACAAACAAGAAGTATGTATATTCTTTTAAATAAAAAATAAATTCGAAAAAGGAAAATTTGGACTAGAAGACAAAGGGGAAATAATTAAAAGAATATTTTGACAGATGCTATTCAGACTTCAAAGTTTTTCTTATTTTTGTAGAGTATTTTTATTATCTAATGATAAGCAAAATGATGAGGAATCAAAATGAATTGGAGCAATATGTAACGATGTACATTGATGATGTTATATCAAGAAGCAAAAAGTTGATAATTGTTACATTAAATAGTAAATTTTGTGTAAAAATGTTAGCATCAATTTTATTCAAACTTAAATTTTAGACAGAGTTATTCATAATGTCGAAGACGTTATACCTATTTCATTGGAAATGTGTATAAATATTAATTATCTTTATTGAAAAATTAAAAAAATTATTTAGAGGAGGAAAAACACTAGAGTTTACCTCGTCATTAGGAAGCTTCATCAAGATTTAAAATTTTAGTTCTTTTAAGCACTGATATATGGTCAGGATTTCCAATAAAAGTTGCTAGTAAATTTCATATATATACATTTATGTGGATAAATAAAAAACTTCTTCTGATTCGACTTCTTATATCAACCATTAGTTTAATATAATTTATGAATAGTTACTTAAATTTAATATATTCAGTTAATTTATATCGTAACAATGTATCTGCAAATGTGTGTGTAATAAGTATAAGTATCCGAAATGATTAAAAAACAATTATAAAAAATTATTACTCAATTAATATTTATATTGTTTTATTTAAAGAAAGTTCTATTGATTACAATGAAACCACGCCAGGATATTTGACTAAATCCTACTTACATTCTTCCTAAGCTGATTAAGGTATGATCGCAATAGTCTTAAAATACCCTTTCTTAAGTAATAATTTTAGCTTCGAGAACAAAAACAAAAAAAAAACAGAGCCAGGACAATGAGGCAAAAATTAATTTTCAATATAATTTTCTATTTTTCTGGACGACTTTTACTTTATACTAATCATTATATTGTCAAAAAATATATAAGTTCTTTAGGAAAGAATACGACGACCGTATTTCCTTTTCAGGTTAGAAGTTAGAATATTTCTGCGTAAGTTACACCTTCCGTAAAATGTAATCAAAATCTATTATAATTGGTGGCAAGTGTCGTGGACAATAGGTTGTCCATAAGGAAATATTATGTTGGCTATAAGTAACACCTAAAGTTATGCAGGAAGAGTTTTAGCACCTATAGAGAATTATATTTGATCAACTGGGTGTTGGGAAACAAAGAAAATCAGAGGCTAAATTAGGCCCTTTTTCTGATAAAGGAAGTTATATTCAAACACATAATTTCAATTGCTACCAGCGGTTTATTTCAATGAGATATTTATCGGCGCTTTATACTACCGTGGTGTGAATCTGTAATAGCAGATAACCGCATGAAACAACTTGGACTGTACGCGAACAAATGTGTAAAAGCAGTATCACGGAGGTGAGGATTCACAGATTCGGCTGTCGTGACTATTGAAGTTAATATGCAATCTTAGGGTGGTTGCAGAGTTGTGATAATAAAAAATTTAAATGGATGGAATGACTGTATTCATTAAATTTTTTTCTATGTGAAGTTATTTTTCAAGCCCAGCAAAAATATTTAATGGGCATCTTTCCTCACCAAGGAAAAAAGTTATATCTATATATCTATATGCCTAGCTACAAGTAGTATGTGTGTTGAGAATACCGCCTTCACAACAGGTAACTACATCAAATAACTTTAAATTAATTTTTTAGAAAATAAAGTTGTTTTATGGCCTTCTAAACGTGTGTTTCAGTACCGGTAAAAAATTTTTTGTTGAAGTTTTTAAAGTCATTGAGAAACATATACCTTAAATATGTAATTGAAAAAATTGTGAAAAATTGGAGCTATGAGATATAATATCTAAGT
>NC_051846.1:158149702-158153526 GCF_002237135.1 Teleopsis dalmanni | reverse complement strand
TTTTAAGGCCAAACATTCAATAAATACCATCGAACAGCCACCGTATTCACCTGATCTTGCACCGTGTGACTTTTTCCTGTTTCCCAAACTTAAATTACCACTCAGAGGAACGCGTTTTGAATCCATAGAAGACGTAAAACAGAATTCGCAGAGGGAACTCAAAGCCATACCGGAAAGCGCCTATAAAAAATGTTTTGATGATTGGAAGAAACGTTGGCATTTGTGTATCGCTTCTAATGGAGCATATTTTGAAGGAGATAAAATAAATATTGATGAAGATTAAGAATTTTGCGTTTTATTTAACTTTGACCGGAAACTTTTCGGTCACAATGTAGAGTTAATTAGTTAACTTATCATTTAAACACAAATAGGATTAGAAAATTATTGTCAATGAAGATAGCTATTACAGTGCAAGATAGATTTGCAATATCAAAAATAGACTTAAAGCTAAAAAGGAATGAAAATAATAAATTAAGCTTCTAGTTGATGATAGCCAAAGTAGCTAATACTTCTTGTGTGTTATAGAGTTAAGTAACTATCATAATACAGAGAAAAATATTAAAAATTAAGAATGCAAATGGTTTTTGATAGTTCCTTCCTGATGTTAAATTTTACACTGTCACCTTTATGATTTGTAAATCCGACTTCCTTAATAGATTTTAGCATTGAACTCATATTATCAAATGTTATTTATAATGAGACATTACCAAATGTAATTGATAATGAGACATTACCAAATATTAATGGTAATGAGTTATTACCAAATATCTCATACAAAATGAGATATTCACCTAGGCACTACTTTCGCTCATGCATTAGTGATAGGTTAACTTTCAGCACGTATTCTTAGCTCTCATTCTTTACCCTGCAAAATCCACAAAAGCATGCATTTAAAGAAGCTGTTAGAATTTTTCCGTAATCCTTTTAATAGTATTGCAAACTGCAGAAGATGTTATATACTTATTAAGTTTATTGTAAACTAAACTCTTGAATCCTTTATAATCGTTTTATAATGTAACATAATACACAGTTGTATGCTCTTTGTAGCAGTTTTCTTTGCCTCAATAGAGAGTTGGTTGATATCTTAGACGTGACCAGTAATGCTCGTTGTAATAGTTTTGTGATTCAAATGAGAGCACTAGGGGACCCGGAACAGAATCTGTAGTACACGAAAAAGTGGCACGAGCAGAATTTACTTTGTGCAACAGATTTAAGTAAAGAAGAAAACCTGTGTAGTCAATTTAACCAGATATGAACTATAAAATAATGTACAATCCACACACAAAAGGTAGTAAAAAAAGTTGTACTAACGCCATGTTATAGACCATCAGGAGTAAGAAAATAAAACAGTAATTTTTTAATAATGAAAATAGAATTGAGGAAATGACAATCATGGGAATTATAAAACAAGTAAAAAAAAAACTACCATAAATTGTAAATTATGTAGAAAACTAAAACTGAAGTAAAGAAGAATATATTTCTATAATTAGTCTATTCAAACTGTGCCGCAAATGGTTGCGTTCCAATTTAATGGAAATATCTGAGTCTAGTTCAGTGGTTTTAAAGTTTCGCAAAAAACATTTTCTAAGTCAGTACTCGTTTTCTTAATGTTTTTTGTGGTATGATCCACCAAAGGTTTTAAACAATTCTAATGTTTCTTCTACGGGACATACTCCAGACACGTTTGAAAAGGTAGGCAAACCAATCGAATATTTATCCTTTTTCGAACGACGAAATACAAACTGTATCCTTTACCTTTCCATAAACAATCTTTCGTTTTTGTTTGTGCCCTGCTATATTAGTTTGTAAAGTTTGTAAACAGTTATCGTTGATGTAAAGATATAGTGTCTTCTAGTGAACGAAACGCATAATAAAACCGGTTTTAACATATTTTTTGGGATGTAATATGTTGTTGCTGAATGCCCTTTCTGAGTGAAAGGAAGTGAAGTAATGTCAATAGTCGTGTAATTTCAAACTGTCCTTCTTAACGCCTAAATTGCTTACCTGTTGAATGGAAATCCCAAGTTGAGGAACACTGTTCTATGTTATATCCATAGCGAAATTTACAACATTGAAGAACACTGTTCTATTTTACCTATCCTGTAAAATAATATAATCTGCTTAAATTGTTTTAAAATAATTTTGAATATTTACAGGAATATCCGTAGTTGAATTCACAAAACGATTTATAACTAACAATTTATTTATTTAAATTTTATTTAATTATATATTTAAATAAAGTATTATAAAGTAAAAAAAGTCTAAGTACAAAGAGTTAAAGTTCATTAACGCCTAACGCCTTAACGCTTAAATTGCTCTCCTATTGAACGGACGTCTCAAGTTGAGGAACACTTGACAGTTGAAGAATACTGTTCTATTTTACCTATCATATAAAGTCTAATATAATGTTTCAAAATAATTTTTAATTATTTGAAGGAATACCCATAGTTCAATTTACAAAACGATTTATTGTTAATAATTTATTTATTTAAATTGTATTTAATTATATATTTAAATAAAATATTATAAAGTAAAAAAAGTCTAAGTACAAAGATTTAAAGTACATTTCATATATCATTGCTAATATAAAATTACCATATCATAAGCTGTGTATTTAAGAGTGAATAAAATTTCCAGTCACTTCTGCTTATATTATTTTATTTAATAATTAAATTGAATAACCAATCATTTAAAATGAAAAAAAAGTGCATTTTATTTCCTTAAGCAAAATACTGTAATTACGATTTTCCATTTGATAAATACTTTTAATTGAATTTTAATCCAATTTTCTTTCAACATGACGACTCTCCTTCAAATGTCAATTCAAACGGAAAGAATAAAAAGCATGAAAAATGCGATTCGATTTCATGGTTTTGCCGGTATTGGCTGCAATATTCGATGTACTGGCAATGTTAATCGAGTTGCTGCAATACTCACCAACTGACGAACGAGAAACTGACGACAAACTGTGTGTTCTTGCAACATTCCATAATCATAATAATTACAAAGTAAGCTAAGAAAATATATTTTGCAAAAGCCAACGAAAAAAATGTCAAATAAATCATTTTGCTACAATTTTAATGCGAAATCAATATCTTTGAGAAAAAAAAAATAAATGAAAAAAAATATAAACAAAAAGAAAAAACAAAATAAATATAAAAAAAGTTACAGAACAGCCAATAAAAAAAAGTATGCAAAAAAAAAAAAGCATTTCAAAGCACTTTAAGATACAAAATCATAAAAAACCGCATAAGAACAGAAGAGAAAAAAAAACATTACACGACAATATTGTAAGAAATCAAGTACAATGGAAATATCAGCAACAAAATATCAACAACAATTGTAATAATAATAACAAAGCAAATTGCATAATAAGCATTGCCAACAACAAAATACACATTATCTGTAAGCAGCAAGGCAAAGGAGACGGAAAAAAGTAAAGTAAATGCGGTGTAGCAAAACCCGGTAACAAAGCTCCTGTTACTTAGAGACACCCGTACTTTATGTAGTTTCTTGCAAGTATTATGCCACTTAAATACACTGCACCCATGTGCAGCACACCGCACTCCGCTAGGGTTTCAGTTTTGTTTTCATTTTATTTTATTTATCTTCCACTTTAGCGTACCTGATGGTCTCAGTAGTGTGTCTGGTGCACAGTAGTTTCTGTTGTTTTTTCCATAGAAAATACGAAATACAAAAGCGCACTTTGTCTGATTCACTTGGTGTTTTCATTATTATTCCTAACGTTGCGCTACATTCTATAGATAAACACTTTCAAGAAAGATAAATGCAAATGATTCTATGATTCTACTAGAACAATTGCT
>NC_051846.1:158108167-158149602 GCF_002237135.1 Teleopsis dalmanni | reverse complement strand
ATAAAATTTTAACTCATTTTCTTATTGCCATATTACACTACCTTTTAGGCGTGCGAGCGACCTTACCTCTTAATGACCCACGATAGGCATTAAACCTATTATTAATAATCGTCAGAAATACTGAACTTTGCAATATTTCATGTATTTTATGCTGGCAACAAGAAGTACAACAAACAAAATCAAGTGAGCTTGAAATATACAAAGGGGTACTTCAAAATGTTTCCTCTACTGAAACTGAAGAAAAAAATATAAGTTTTAATGGTTCAAAAGTTAGACTGAAAAAAAAATGAATGTTATTGATATTTGATAAATTAATTCTACTCTACTTAAATGAAAGGCTTGAATAGGAAGAGATTGGCACAAATCCGATTGATACATAAAAAAACTTGCAGAAGTGTGTCAGAATGACTGCTACCGAAAAAAAGAATTCATATTACTATCAACTAATTAATTAATGATATTATCGTGAATGCTAAGTTGTCAATGGTATTAAAAAGCAGGCGGGTATGAAATGACTTTATAAAAATGCAAGGCATAATTTATTAATTATCACAGGAAACCAAAAAAAAACTTATAAATAGAAAAAGTCACGCTTGAAGGTAAACTAATCTCTAAAATAATGGATCTACGTTACAGAAGGCTACCCCCAACCAAGAACTTTTAAATATAAGTAGGAATGACGAACGAACTAACCAACCAGCCAAAAATGGCAAACACACCCCATTCTGTCCTTAGAAATGAATCGAAAGACAGCTTTATAGAACTGCTGAAAAAAATCTTCTGCAATAGAATCGACGAATAAAATTACACAGTAGTAAACTTCATTAAAGAGCCTCTCACTACTAAAAGTTTAAAACCAATAAAAAATATTAAAACTAGCCATAGTAGAGTAGAACTTTTTAAATTCACATGAAGAAAAAATTCCAATTTTGTTATTTGGTAAAAAGTTTGAATATGACCATCCAGAAATACCACTCAAGACATAGCCCACCATTTTATCCTCACTAACGGCGCAACAATTCTAGTTGAATAAGGGCCTTCTTAATTATCACTAAATATCAGTATTTAATAGAGGATATAGTATACTAACACATGCTGTGTAATATAATATACAAACATACTTTCAGAAATTTGTGGAAACGGAACATACCTCTATTTATTGGAGATTACCATCTGTGGAACAGAGGTGGCTCCAAAACCATGGAAGGAATGGAGGTGGGAGTATACGGAGTTAAGCCAAAAAAGGAAATATTTGCGAGTATGAGTCAAGAAAACTCTGTTTTTCACGCTGAAGTACATGCAATGGAACGATGTCTTTGCATATATAAAGAGAAACCTGTCACAGGAAACAACATATATATCTTCTCTGACAGTAACTCGGCACTCCTAGCACTACGTTCACCTCGAGTAACCTCAAAACTAGTGTGGGAATGTCTTCTACTTCTCAAAGCCCTTGCTGAAAAGAACAGGGTATACTTAATATGGATTACAGGGCACAGTGGATTTGAGGAAAATGAAAAAGCAGATGAACTAGAGAGAAAAGAGGCGGCGTCATATTATATTGGGCCACAACCATTCTGCGGACACAACCATTAGAATCCATGCCGTATGGATTAAAAACCAGAACTAGGGAGCTACTTATGCTGAACAGAAGTGGCATCCGACTTGTCACAGGGTTTCTCACTGCATACTGCGGAATTAAAAAGCATCTACTGAACCTAGGTATTACTAAAGACGATAGCTGTAGACTTTGTTGCAAAGAAGAGGAAAGAGCAGAACACATTCTGTGTCACTATGATAGTCTTGCCACACTCAGACTTCGATACTTATCCACTGCCTATCCAACTATAGTGGAGTTAGGCAACATCTTTTCAAAGGACATATTAGCGTTCTTAACTGCTACTCGTCTATGGAACTGAACTGGGTATGTCACAATAATCCTCAAAGGATGCAGTAATATGGTGACAAGTTCCCAACCCATCTTAAAATCTAATCTAAACTAACACTTTCAGAAAATTCTCTGAAACTAAAAATCCATTGAAGTATGTCAATTATATATATAAGAGTTACACTATGCTATCACAACTATTCTTATGAATTTTTTTTGACGTTCAATGCCTCTTTAAAGCTCTTCGTAAAACGTTTAATAATCTTAACTGGAATAAAATTGCGTTCCAATGTCTGAATTAAGAGTACTCTACAAGTTGGTAACATTATTTGGAAAATTTTCCACAATGTCTAACGCAGAAATCATAATTTAATTAGAGAGCAAACTTTCCAGATATTTTGTATCATGTAAATATGATACGACCTTACCTTGTTTTACAACCTGTAGCGTTTTTGACATGTTACTATGTATATAATATAATTTTAGTTAGATATTTAAATACTAAAGATACATATAAAAACACTCCTAATAGAAGCAAACTAAAATAATTAATTATTAATATGATACTCGTAATTAAATTATTTGATTGTATTCTCATTTTTATTAAATTGTTAAATAAATTATTAAATTTCATTTATTATTTAAAATTATTCATAATGATGTAGATACAATTACATTTCAAATGTAAAAATTACACTAACAAAAATAAAGGGAATTATTCAGAGAATTTAAAAACCAAAAATATTTTGTTTCAAACAAAAAGTTCACTTCCGGCTGTAATAAATGAAGTAATTAGCATATTAAATTACCGTTTCATTGCTCTTTTCGTAATAAAATACCAACAAACACCAAAAAGGATTGCCCGAATTTAGTTGAAAACTAGCAACCAACGACAAAACAAAATAAAGGTCCTTTCAACAGACCGTCTAAAAAAAAATAGTAAATATGTGGACAATGTTTTTGAACTAAAATTTTAATAAAATTTAAATAATTTTCAGAAAAGAGATTGAAGTAATTATTTGTTATCTGAATTATTAACTCAGTTTAAACTGCGATAATATTTAAAAATTAGAGAGATATTTTTATAAAATATAAAAACTCTTGTTTTTTATTTAGAATAATTACTTTTTAATAAATAAAAGAAAAAAGTTTATTGAAGTCTTTTCTTTACTTATTTACTGTTGTCCTTCCCTCCTACTGATGCATAACCTCTCAACAATTCCTCTAAATCTTGCTTTGTTGTCTACTTCTCTCATAATACTGGTTCCAGAAGTACTATGCGTCTTTAAGTTCATGGTCCACAGTTCTTCGCCATATATTAGCTGGGGCCTCACGCCGGCGTCTACTTTGTGGATTCCAGCGTAGAGCATGCTTTGTTATGTAGGATGCTGTTTTCCTGAACGTGTAGATAATCCACTTAAATTTTCTTCACTTGATTTCAGTGCCAGCTTGTATTTATTCCATGCGTTCCCAAAGATCAGTATTGGATATGCGCCCCAGCCATCATATTTTCGGTATTCTTAAGCATTTGTTTAAGAATACTTGCATTCGGTTCCATAATATAACGTTGATTTGACGATCGAGTTAAAAATTCGAAGCTTAGTATGAGTGTTTGTTTGATTAAACTTCCACACATTGTTTAACTGCCCGAAAGCTGACTTGGTTTTATTCAGTCGAGCCGAGACGTCTTCTTTAGCAACATCTTTATTTGTGATGATACTACTAAAATCTGTAAATGATTTCAAGTGCTCATTTGTATTATTGCCAATTCTGATGGATGAAAGATTCTGGATAGTGTAACCCCTGCCAATGACTTTTGTTTTTTCAAGGCTTATATTAATATTTTATTAGTTTTTCTTTTATTTACTTGTGAAAACTTACCTGTGAAACTTTTAGATAAAATGCTAGATTAACTGAACTTTTGTTTAACATTCAGTCACATATTTTGCATAAGTAATGAATAGATGAATAAACATATGCATAAATAAGGTCCCTCGATTCATTTCTGTGGGGCATCTGTCACTTAAGCCCGCAAATTGCTATGTGTGCCTGTCAAATGTACTTACAGTATAACTAGCAAAGACAGTTGCAATCTTATTAAAATCTGCTCTTATGTTGGCATTTTCTGCTTAAATATACAAATGAATCTACATTCTCCAACTTGTGGTCACTGCCAGAATATCTGTTCCCATTAAGTATATCCTACTCCTCTATTTGACATCTGATATCTTCTATTCTACTGAAATTCATCTGCGGGTCAAACTTCATTGAAAAGATCGAATTAATGAGCAAAAGGAATCGTCATTCACGTCAGCCAATGTTCATTTAAATTGTTGTAAATGTAAATATAGTCGCTAAATGGTATCACAATTAAATCAATGAAGTTTATTAGCTTAAGATTCCATAACAGCGTACTAAATGTTTCTTCTCA
This sequence comes from Teleopsis dalmanni, assembly GCF_002237135.1. Classification (NCBI taxonomy): domain Eukaryota; kingdom Metazoa; phylum Arthropoda; class Insecta; order Diptera; family Diopsidae; genus Teleopsis; species Teleopsis dalmanni. Next base: position 158,145,283 of record NC_051846.1, on the reverse strand, counting down.
CAGAAACCCAAAGATATCTACTCTGTACAATTAATTTTGCAATGATCAACTATTGAATCAATTAATCGATACATAGTTAGAATTATACATTTAAAGTTAATAAGTTAACTAATCACACAAAGAAGTCTATTGCAAGCAACATTGTTGGTTTGTGGACCGTAATCTTTTCGGGAATTCATATTTAAAGCCTATATAAAATGGGCGGTAGATACTATTCGTTATAAACAGATCCACCGTAAACCATAGATTACCGACATTTTGAAACGCCACCTCAAAAATTTGATAAAAAAAATTTCTTCCTTCTTCGAAAGAAGTCTAGTTGCATGGAGTATGACTTTGCCGAGTTAAGTAAAAATATACCACAAAGGAAAATATATATTTACCATACATATATATTTAAGTACAAGTTTAATAAGCTTACAATTATAATGATATCAGAGAGATTTACTCTCAGATTTAAAACTATCGCCGACAAAATGATGAACGAAAAATAATGATGAAATTTTTATTTAATCAAACTCAATTTATACACGTATTATTAATACTAATAGAATATAAGAATAATATTAATATAATTAATTAATATTATTTGAACTCAACTTCAAGCAATTTTGATTATATTTTCAAATTAAACTCACCAAAATACTTTAATCAGCTGACTGTAGTAAATATAAGCAAATTTAGAATGTTGCCAGTACCAAGTGCTTAAAAAAAACATATTGAAAGTGCATTGGACCATATAGGAAGGTGGAAGCATTAAAAATATATAAAGTATTAATCAAAGGAAAGGGTTGACTAATGTGGTAAGCAAAGAATACTTGTACAGGTAACACTGCTGTATAGTTAGCTAAACTAGCTTACGTAGAAAATGTTAAAGGCAGAATAAAGAAAATATTACAAACTTAGATAGAGTATACACAAAGTATAACACCAATAAAATACAAACAACACAAGTTCAATCCGTACACCTATACTTTGAATGTACGTGAACCAATTCACTTAAGTGGTAACTAATTGGTTCATACATTTGCCCTTTCTACCATGAGGTAGAAAACTGTCAGCTGATCAATGTTACTCGATTAGCGAGCTTGTTACTCGTAGTAGTTAATACTCCTAATAATGTCTTTATAAGATTTTTTATTAAGTTTAGGTCATTATGTGGATTATCTAGTAATGTCTTTACTAAAGTATCGTTAACTTATTTGATATATTTGTATTTATATTAAATATAGCTTACTTCTTTCTTTTTGTCTATGATAGAAATAGACTTTAAACCAACTTGATTTTTAAATTGAAAAATTTATTAATTCTTGTGTTATATACGCTATTACTTTTCACAATTTATAAGAAAATTTTAAATAAAACGCTTTGAAATTCTTCCAGTCTTTTGAGCTTTCAACAAATTGTTGCAATTATCAAAATAAATTTTTTTTTAGCCAATCTATCTGTTAACATCAAAAAAACGACATCGATGCACAGCAACATAATTTCATTATTAAGTTAATAATATTAACCAATTAACTTGGAAATCAAAGTGCCAACAGAAATCCGTGAAGCCGCCGAAACTGCTGCAATTCTTCGCACTCTTATGAGCCGCTTGCTCAAGACCCCGTGATTTTGCTTTGCGTGACAATTTTGTCGTCAACTTAAACTGACGAAACGACAATAATTTGATGGCAAAATGATTTATCTTACAAAATTTTTTAAATATTAATATTTTTGTGTTGACTTAATTAAATTTTTTATTGTTTAATATTTGTTAAATTATCAGTAGTTAAATGTTGTAGTTTAATGTGCAAAGTTTTCGTGACCAAATTTAACTCTGAAATAATTTTTGAGTCTAATTCATGGCTTAGACTGACTGAGTAAATTTACTTATCATATGATGGTATGTTTGGTAATTAATTCAAATTACAAATTATATGATATACATATGGTATAGACAAATCAGAAATACATTTTTTAATAGTTAACTTGAAGCGTAAGAAATATAAAATATTTGGTCCATCATGCTCCATATTCAAGATGTGTAAAGTAAACTCTACATTATTACGTACTAGTTATGATAGTTAAGAGCTTAAATGATCATTTATTTGTTTATTTAAGATAATCATAGTATTACTTGTAGTGTTCATTGCTGGGAACGCAATTAAATACTAGTACTGCTGCTATTTATATAAAATAGAATTAAAAATTAAAGATATTTATAATCAGCTGATTGATTTTAATATTTTATTTGCATTATTAAGACTAAAGTAAAGGAATTCTATACTATATTATTGCATTATTTATTTTGAATTATATAGTAAAATGTTTTATTTCAATTGCTCTAAAATAAGTGCATCCAAATAATGTCCCAAATTTACATAATTATATTTAGATACATATACATTATGATCACATGATTTTAAATAATTGCACTGTGCTACAATAAATTCATTTTTTTTTTAATTTTTAGCAGGTTTAGATTAATTTCAAGTTGAGCACAAACTTGCAACCCATTTTAATAATGACGTCTGAACTTCTAGCAATAAACGTTAAGGTTCGAAAATTTGACTTTTAAATATTAATTAATAATATATATAATAATATTAAAAAATATGTTCAATTTTAAGAGATACATATATTGTATTTTTAGCAAACATGATGAAGTCTTGCCTCCTCAAATACCTCTCCGTCCTCTCCGACACCGGTGTTCTCACCAGATTTTACACAAAGCTATTCCATGAAAATTTGTGTAAAGAACGAAATTTGGCACTTTATTGTGTTATGCTTTCAGTTTGTATTTTACTTGCATTTTACTATGAGTAGCTCGTGGAACAGATCTACTATTTCCTTAAGCTGATAAGGATGTTACTATTTTTCAGACGCATTTTCACGTTTCACGTTATTGACATGACGGCGGTGGTTCCTGAAGCAGCTTTCCGTCCCTACAAGCGGAGTTTTTAGGGCAGATAAAATCTCCCACTGACTAAGCCTCAGAGCTTTTCTTGCATTCACCAAAAGCATTATCGATCACCAAAATGTTTTTTTATTTTTTAGTCAAAATTAATATATATTTATTAATTAATAAAATATTTATATTAATATAGATATCTATTAATTTAACCTAGTATAGTTTATGAGATAAAATAATTAAAAATTAATAGGTATAAATAAATGTATAAAAATTAATATATTTTTGATTAATTAACGTTAAAATGATATAAAAATGAAGCTCAAGCCCTCTATTTGTTTTTCTCGAATATCAGTAAAGTGTACACTATAATAATTTTATAATTGTTAATTAAAAATACAAAAAAATAGTTTCTATTTTCTATCTCTCTTATAACTAATAAAATGAAATTCAATTAAATTGTAAAAAAAAATATTTGCTTGAAAATATTCAAAAATAATTCAAAGAATTCTAAACAGACCACACCTAAAAGTATGCAACAAAAATTAAACAAATTTATTTTGCAAAAATATATGAGATACTTTTGAAACTATCAATTTGTAAATTTTTGAAAATATTTCTTTGTACTCATGCGTATTTCGTGTTTATCTAAATATTTGTTAAATATACTTTTTGGTAAAATAAATTGCATATATTGGATTGCACACAAAAACACAATTTGAATGCAACATTTTGCATAGAAAACTGCTCTATTGTGGCTGATATCCATAATTTCTTACTCGTATTTATTGGAAAATATATTTGCATGAGCTCTGAACATTTTTTGTGTGCACAATTTATGCAATTTCATTTCATTCGCACAAGAATTGTGAATATTAGAATTTTATTTGTTTGCAGTTTGATTTATATATGCACAAATGAAAGCACAAATTAATTACTTAAATATCAGTGCACCACCCATGTGACCACACATATGAAATGTTCGTAATACTAATGAAAATGTATCTTTAAAATAAATTCTAAAAAGTATCTTTTATTGGAATAAAATGAATATCTAATGCCTTTGAAAGACATACTTCAAACAGAAAAAAAAACATAAAACACTTAAGCACAATTTGCTTAGCTTTCAGAATACAATTTATTTATATTTAAATCTCTTCTAAGTTTGAATTTGTAAACTTTTTGCTCGTAAAAAATAAAATTCTAATAATTTATCATTTGCATGTGAATAGATATGTGCGACTTTCACAATTTTACACTGAAAATTTTTTCAATTCGTCAGTGTACAAGTGAGTATGTGAACAGGACGAAGCACTTAAAAGCTTCGGTTTGACTTCTTTTAAAAATAATAAAATTTTCATATGATATCTATCAGATGGTTTTTTGATACTTTGATCCCTATTTGCTTTCAATTAAATATTCATTTGCTTCTCCTTTGCCTTGTCAACATAGAACTCAATTGATTTCTGATTGATATATGTTCAAAAGTTAATAGGTTTATTTGTGCCTACAAGCGTATATTGAAATAAATAAAATAAAATGAAAATATATGCACAGACGGATATTATATATACAAAAAAAAGGACTTATTTTATGGTAAAAATAAAATTCAATAAAATAAATGTTGGGCAGAAAGTATATAAAACAAACAGAATGCATTTCAAATGAAATAAAAATATTTTTGGAATAAGAGATATAAACCATTGTTTCATAGAAATTTTATTTTCTTTTTAAAAAATGTAGTCAATAAGTTAGAAAAGTGTTTCAATATTAATGAAAGGGTTTATAATCGACCACGAAACTCTTTATTTTTAATTTTCATGCTATATAAATATTTTGTATAAGTTAAAGTGTTCTGAAACTGATTAACACAAGTTTAAAGATTTAAGAGGATTCATTGTGAAACAATAAAAATTATTCAGGAACTAAACTTATAAAGTTATTATTTACTCAAATAATTAGACCAGCACTACTGTACGGATGTGTAACATACAGCAAAGCCTCAAATACTGCCATAAAGCAATCACAGATAGCACAACATCTGGCTTTAAGAGGACTAATTTATATTCCTTGGTTTATTAAAACAACAGACATGCATAAAGATCTAAGAATCGACTCAGTGAAAAAATATATTAAGGACAGAGCCCTAAAATTAATCACAAAAGTTGATACGTTGCCCAACACCGCCCTAACAAACCTTCAGTCCACCTCAGGACACACAGGAAGATATGCTGATCTACGGTCCGTCATCAGTTAGAAGATAAATAAATGTTAATGATTCTAGTGTAGTTAAAGTTTAGTGTGGGCCAGGGATAAACCCCCAGCCACAAAAGAGTAAAAGTGCGCAATAGCACTAACTCAAATCACAAAAACAACAACAAAAATATAACAATTTTTTGTTTATAAAAAATTTTATTTATAAAAGTATTTGTAAGAATTTTTTTAGAAGATTTAATTTTTGAAGCTAATTAAAACACATTAAAATCTTGCTAGTGGTTATAAAAATGCCTTCATACAAAAGATAATCATATACATTTACTAAAAAAGATTGATTCATCAAAAAACTCTATATATATACATATAGAAGAGAGTAAACGCACTGTGAGGAGAGATGCAGTGCGTACTGCTTTAAGCCTAAATTTTAAAAAAATGTAGGTTTAAAGGTTTTTATAAGAAATTTTTTTAGTTAAAATTTGGTATTATTAATATTAAATAATAGACTATGAATGTATCATGAACTAAAAGATCTATTGTGCGCCTAAAAGCCTAACTAAAACAATTCTAGACTATTTATAAATCTCGTAAATGCTATGTGCTTAATTTTATCTATTTGATTTGAGACTAGGATTCCACTTCTAAAGTAGTCACGTCTACGTCTTTTCGCCGTGAAGCAGCTGCATAGAACATGTTCAGATGTTTCCTTCTCCTCATAACAGAGTCGACAGGAATCACTTTCTAACGCATCTATATTCTTCATGTGGTAAATGAATATACAGTGTCGTGTAAGAAGTTAAATGTAGAATTGAATATCTACTAAGGTTAAGGATAGCGTCAACTTTGATGTGTTCAAGATCAATGAATCATCTTGACTGTCGCATGCCGGTATGGGTTCTTCAGTGTGGAAGTACATTTCGTTTCTGATGTTTCCTTCTTCTCATTCAGAGTCGACAGGAATCACTTTCTAACGCTTCTATATTCTTCATGTGGTAAATGAATCTACAGTGTACTGTAAGAAGTTCAGTGTAGATTTTAATATCGTTTCTGCTAAGGCCAAGGATAGCGTCAACTTTGATGTGTTTAAGATTAATAAATGTTCTTGACTGCCGCATGCGTATTTGGGGTCTTCAGTGTTCAAGTAGATTTTAATTCTCCCGTTCACATAATAAGTTATTTGTGATGCTATTTGTTTCCACGCAGAAGGGTTCTGGACCAATGAAAACAATGTTACGTATTTCGTGTGTAAAATTAACTTGCAACACCCGACCAGAGGTATATATCTGGTATCACGGAAGTCAGTGCACGCAGCTTCGGGGATTCTAACCTCGAAGCTGTGAGACGTTGGAAGAATGATGGTATTTTCACACCCTACGCTGTGATCCAAAGATCAGCAGAGGTTGGATGGATCTCGCTTCTTACCAAGTCAAACACATAACTTCACTTGGAACTGGCAGATTTTCTGGAATTTCAATGGTGCATCTATCGACGCATTATCTTCATACGTGTTTGAAGAACATCACAGCACTAGACTTTCATGGCACCATCTTTTAGTTAAATCGGAAAAAACTTTTACATACATCTGGTATATTATAGATACTTGGAAGTAACTAAAACTTACACATCGTATGTCCAGTGTGGTCTTAGTATTAATTTGTACTCAAATTAACTATAAACTTCTTCCAAGTAACAAATACTTTTCACTCCTTTTTTGCAACTACCAATATAATAGGCATGGCCTTTCAAGGTAAGCTTGTGGTATATATTTATTTTTCAGGTATATTTCAGAATATTGTTTAGTTTCACTATACAGTAACTTTCTCTTACAAAATGTGAAAATAAATTATAAAAATTTCGCTCGTTCATTGTTATCCTTATCTTATCTCTGTTATACTTCGATGCACTTGTAGATACTCAGATGCTTCGGTTGGACTTTAATTGGTTGCTAAAATTATTGCATCATCCACTCTTATTGCAACTTTTATATCAATCGAGACTTACAATTGCCAATTTAAATATTTTGATGTGCTCTTTGTGATATATTCCTATAGATATGACAAAAGAATATTGCGTATCTCAAACTAGTTTCTTAAAAATACATCAAGTCAGTTTATTAAAAACCATCAAAAAATTTTATTGAAATATATAAAATGTATTACTATTCTTATTATTTTTATTACATGTTTTTCTTGGATTATATCAGCAATAGTGGTTTCAGCTATCGCACATTTTAAATATTAAATGTACATATTTGAACAATCTTCCTTCGAATTGCCAGTAAAAGTAACTCCAAAAGTAAACGGAAGTTATGTAAATTACATCCTTCCGCTACTCCTTCATTCTTGCTCGTACCAATTTCGGTCCGTATTATTTTTCTCTCTGCATTTTCTTGGCAGTTGAAAATATCCGGCATTTGTGTTGGAGTAGCAGAAATTTCACTTTTTATAGTTTGTGTGGAAAATGACTTTTAAATAGAGTCCTTAGTGCATGCATAAAGGAAAAAATCTAAGTTAAGTTGTAATCCTGGCAGCAGTCCCATAATAGACGACTTGGCGGTGTGATGCAACCTTGTCAACATTCTTTGATGGCATAATAAATGCTTTTTTTTACACTAACACTTTTCATTTTTTTTTAAACTTCATAATCAGCTATATTTTAAAAAACTGAAAGGTTCAACTATGTAAAAAAGTGTACTTCAGAAATGAATAAATAATTTTATGTTATTTTGTTTGAATTAGTGAAAAATTTTATAAAATTCGTTAAAGAGTATGGAGAGTGGACAGGATTGTGATCTTGATCAAAGTTGGTAATATCAGAACGTATGGATCGCCATTAATTGCTTTACTTTGTAACTCCACTAAGGTTCAGGCATCTAATTTCTTTAACTAATTTTAAAGATAATAGTACACATAATATTAACTATGCATTCGTTAACAGAATTGTAATTCTATTAAACATTTTTATTCTACACTAATAATTTTTATACATCACAACGAAAATTTATGAAATAATACAAATTATTTAAATATTAAATATTATATTTTTTTATATAAATAATAATAAAATAAAAATATTAAAAAAACCAATTTAAAATTTATTTGAAAAAACGAAGAGACTTGAATATAGAAATATATTAGTCTTTTTTTTAAATATATAGAATATATATGTATATATATATATATATGTTTCTTCTCTATAAACTTACAATTATATATATCTGTTGTACTAATTTTTAATCAATTATGTTTGTCACATCTCCAATTGAGTATTCTACTAGTTCAACTGAAATTAATTCCATTTGAACTTCTGGGTTTTATAATATTACATGAATTTTTATTCAACTACAACTATCTTTGCTAAATCTCAAATTTATTCTGTTGCTAGTTGCGTTCCATTTTAATATAGTATTTGGATAACAGTAGCGAGGCCTGAACGCAATTCACACCGGTGGATGTTTGAAATGACCACACTTCGAAGTGATGCTAACGTAGTCCCGGGTTAGGACAAAATCTCTAGGAATGCAGAGGAAGGGCACTCCTTGCAAATCGGCCACTCATTTTCCAGAGCGTCGAAACTTTTGTGAAAACGGACAATAAAAGATAATTTAATTTAAATTAATATTAATTATTAATTTTAAATTATTTAAGAATTATTAAATATAAGACATATTTCCAAAAAGACCTCTGATGACGGGCCAAAAACTTCATTCACAAAAAAAAATAATAAAAAAAAATTGTTGTTGTAATTCACAAATGCTTAAGGTGTCTATCAAACTTTTTTTATTGATTAATATTTTTAATTTATAAAAAATAATATTTTGTTGTTTTAATTCACTATTATTCAAAAGAACCCTTTATTTCTAAAATAATTTTATTAGTCATAATGGATTATAAAATTCAATTATTTTTTGTTGCGTTTCTTCTTGAAAGAACACAACTCGACTGAAGATAATATCTATTTAAGTAAATTTTATCTGTCTCTTTATTTATTGTATAAATTTATGAAACTAAAATATATTAAATAATGCACTTAAAGATAAGCAATTTAAATAATTAAAAATATTGAGCTGTGTATTTGGAATTGCGATAAATAAGCAAATCATTCGAACAGAAATTTGATTTGAAATGGTTTCTTAAGGCAATCCAAACTTAATCAAAGCAATGAAATCAAAATTGATGGAGACAAGCAAACACTAAACTATTTACATTAAATAATCCTCAATATTGTCCTGAAATTGCTAATGCAATTTAAATTTAATAGCCACTTAACTCTGGCACATCTTTTATTATATTGAACATCCGTTCCCGAAGTGAAAGTGGTAAAAAGCGGATTTGCTTAACGCCGACAACAGCAAAGGCAGCACCAGCACCAGTACCCGACCCAGCACTAGTAGCAGCCCCAGCCCCAGCCCCAGCACCGTAATCGCCTGAGCACGCAAATGCTTGACTGTTATTTTAGTTTATTGTTCTTAAGGACAATAGGAGAGCGAAAGTGCACTTTGCCTCTTAATGCACTTTATATCGCAGAAATGTAAATGTTTACGTAAATACTACAAAATTTATGGGTCAGAAATTGCTTTTAAAATTATTTTTAAATTTTTTGTACTTTTAACTTTTCCACTTCACTCCTTATTTTTCTCTATTTCTTTCCCTTTGTCACCCTTTTCACCCTTTTCACCCCTTTCATTAAATTTATTGCAATTACTGTTTTTGTTTCATGTTCGAGTTTTTCAAGGAGTTGCCATCAAGTTTTTTTCTTCAATTAAATCGATTGTAAATTCAATTCAATTAAGTTATTGTTAAATGTCCTTTTAACGATGACCACCATTAAGTGACCATTGAATGTTCTTGACGAGAAACTTTTTAATCGATTTTACTTTCGGGTCCTTTTCTTCATTTATCTCCGTTGATTTCCTTCTGTTCGGTCTCATGTATTTGTGTATCAGCAGCAAATTGAGTTTGTGAGCTTGCTTGAAAAGGACTCTTAATATGTGTATCTATAAGTGTGTTTTGGAATACTGTGCATGTTCCCATATGTGTATGCATAGATTGTTGAGTGGCTCATAAATTTGCATTTAAATTGCATCCCACGCATGAGCTAATCTTTATCGCAAGCATTTTATAATCGTACTTTTCCATTTTGTATCTTTGATAGGTTAAAATGCAATTTCACTAAAAATTTGAGTGCATAAGAATTGTTAGTAGGATTTTCTTCAATTAATCTCTAATTAATTCGTTAATAATAAAAGAATTTTTAATAAATTATACATATTGCAAAGCCTCAAATACTACCTTAAAGCAATTACAGATAACTCAAAACCTGGCTTTAAGAATACTGTTTAAGATTCCATGGTATATTAGATCAACAGACATACATAGAGATCTTAGGATTGATTCAGTGAAAAAATATATCAGAGACAGAACTCTAAAATTATTCACTATAGTTGATACGCTAATTAACCCCGCCCTAATAATCCTCAAGTCCACTTCTGGACTCTCAGGAAGATATCCTGATTTAAGGTCCGTCATCAACTAAAAGACAAATAAATGATATGATTTTATTTTTTTTTTTTTTAGCCTAGTTAAAGCCTAGTGTGGGGTAGAGATAAGCCCCCCAGCCATTATAGAGTAAAAGTGCGTAATAGCACTAACTCAAGAAGAAGAAGCATCAAGAAGACAGTTATATTCAATAGACTGTCATCGTTCATAAGATCTGTAAAATTATATACTCATAATATGTACGATTTTGACATATTATTTTTATTTTGACATATTATTGTTCTTTCAGGTTAGTTTATTTTTTTTTTTTATTAATTTAAAATAACTTTAAAAAAGGGTAATACTTCACAAAAAATACTTAAAAAAAAAACATGAAAATAAAATAAATAATAAACAATATATGTAACCAGAAGTCCTAAGTAGTCATGGATTGACCATAAGTATTTGTGGATTGGTCAGAGAATTGGTCATAAGTAATCATAAGTGGGTCACGGACTGGCCAAAACAGGTTTAAAGTGTTCGTAGATAAGCCATAAGTGGTCATGTACTGGCCATAAGTGATCATAAGTGGTCGTTAATAAGTGGTCGCTAGATATCGTGATTTGGTCATAAGTGGTAGTAAGCAGTCGTGGATTGGCAAACATATGGATAGCTGAATAAGCGTCCATATGTTTTATTAGGCACATGATTGAGCCAGCCCTAAGAACTCTCCTTAAATACTTGTCTAGCTATGTTATTTACAGGCCTTCTTAGAGCTTGGCCTATTCTTGACCACATACGATTTCATAATGATAAGGGAATAAATAAAGAAATGTTACGAAAATAAAATTAAACAAATACCATTTAGATCGATCCAAAAGCAAGTAAATTAATAATGAAAATTTAATTGTTTAATCATAAGACACATTCCTTCAAAACCCATTCAATTTTTATTGAATCATGTGTACAATACTATGTTTAGATTACACCATTATTGAAGTCAATGGAAATGTGTAGAGATTTTATTGACTCCAAACTCAAACAAACTAAAATATGAGCTCTATTCAACATTTTCAGAAGTTTATGAGACGGCACTCATGGAGAGAATATCTCCAATGTTAAACAAACTTGGTTGAACAACTGTGTAGATTCAGAATAACTCACGATATTTCTTTATCATTAACAAAAAAGTTAACAAAAAGGCTTTAAATATAAAGTACAATAGATAACAAAATGAATTTAAAATAATCTAATAGCATTTAATAAAAAGCCACTAAATATTATTCTGAGATATAGACTTCAATTTTATTATCAATGAGATAGATAACCACGAATATCAAATAATATTACAAAAACAGATATGTATTGCCATGGAATATTGCCATATATACCGACATCCGGACTTCAAACATACACACACTTAAAAAAACAGCGCAGCGTATACTTCTCTACTTTTGAGGACTAAAGATTCTCAGCGCTACCAAATTGATGTAAATTATGCATTCAGTTAATTTTTTCATAATAACTTGTATTTTATTAAAATAATAAATATTTTAATATCAACAAATTAATAACCGATGTCTTCATTTTATAACATTTATTAGACAATTGTGTCAATCAATTACTTTCGTCGTAATAACATTCTCACTACTCAGAAATCACATCAAATGATGTGCCAACACTTAACAAATTATCACAAATTGGCAAGGATTTTTTTTCTGAAATAGTTCCTAAATTTCTGTCGTCGTTATTTTGAGGCCACTGACAACAATTTGTGGTCTCCGAATGCCAAGTGTCCTAAAAAGGATGTTCATCGTTCAAACTGAGTTTGATATGCTCGATGGTCCTGCCAAAATAATTTAATTGTGTACTTGTACAAGGATAAGTACAGAAAATGAAAAACAGTGTTAAATATTAAAAGGACATAAATTTCTTATACATAAAATTTGTGTAAACATTTATTATTTTACTTTCAAACAGATTTAATAATATATCATTTACATCGAACGTTGTAAGAAACATACATATATTATATTTAATCGAAGTATCAATACACTTTATAGAAACTGATGAGAAAAAAACATGGTATCTGGCTTATATTACCCAGCAATATTACACCCATTCTTTCGTCACCGATTAAACACATTTAAAAAGCCATTACACCATTGTTCCTCTTCTCTTTATAAATATTATTTTTGTTAACAGTCTTAGGAGGAAACCATATTCTCACCATAGATATCCTTCTCGGATTTTTTTTGGATCAATATTTTTTTATATATATATATTTATATACTCATATACAAAATGACTGCTTTTTTATATTACTTCACTTTTGAATGGATTCTTTACTGTGCCAATATCTTCATTTTAACCTGCAACTTTAAGACTGTATGGTACATTCAAATTTTCAAAAAAATTTATATATTACATAAATCATTAGTATTTTTCAAAATTTCTTAAAATCCCATAAAATATAGGTATTTTGAAGGATTAAAAGTGAAAATTTTCAATTTTTAATTGAAAAGCTTATTATAAATTGTTTCAAAAAAGGAAATTTTTTTTTTATCATTACAAGTATTGATGATAAATAAATATAAATAAATAATTTTCAATAAATGCCGGAATAAAATTTTTGAAAATAACTTACCTCATGATAATACCGCTGAGTGTATGCCAATTTAAAAATAATATATCGGTTTTATTGTTCTGTATATTTGTTATTTGCTCTCACATAAATTCAGCACTTAAATTAAAAATTTTAATTTTAACCCGATTAAAATTTTACTGAATCAATTCCATATAATATTAATATCAATCATTTTTATTTCACCTTTTTCAAATTTTTTTTATTTTATTTTTTTTTTTATATTATTAGTAAAGCCAAAATTCAAAAAATGTTCAACTGAAATACTTAATAATCATTTAAATAATATACACAAAATAAAAATGAAATTTATTAAAAATAAAAGAATAGAGTGACTTACCCCATATTAATACCATTTAGTCAATATTTCCTAATCCTTTTGATTTTTGTCGTTTTAATTTTATAACTTTAGCATTCACTTTTAATACACAAATTGTTATCGGATTTTAATTTTGTTATACTATATTTAAATTATTTTAATGCAAATTATTTACATATCATATTATTAAAATTTAATTAATTTAATACCAATTATTTTATATTAGATTTTTAGAGAGGTTATTTAAAAATATAAGCACGTCACACGTCTACACTGAAAGAGTACATATTAAAACCGTTTTAGAATAAAAATTAAATCAAGCAATTATAGTTAACACAAAAAAAAAAAAATTATTATAATTTATTAACTGAATAGTTATCGAATAACAAATTTAATAATAGTACCGTTGCTGAATATTTCTATATAAATCTTCGGTTTTTATCATTTTATGCATCTTGCTTTGATTTTACACATTTACCACACAATTTACAGTACAAAAGTAGTAATCGGATTATAATTTTACTATTAATATGAGTTGAAATTAGTTTTAGGTATACCATAACAATTATTTTATTTCAATTCATATTATTTTTAAAAATTTTAATATTGTGCATACACGTAAAACTCCTTATATTATATGAATTCAATAAAAAAAACTTATAACAAAATCATTTTAAAATAATAATAACAACAAGTAATAAGAAAAAAAAATCGGCACTAAACCGCAATAAAACATTTTTTTAGTTTAAACAAAAGTTTACTAATAATTTCAATAAATTTGATCTAATTATAAAATTTACAGGTCCAACATGGAAACCTTGAGTGACTTTCCCCGTAATAATAATACCGTAGTGTGAATGCTTGTATGGAAAAAATTCCTTTTTAAACGTTTTTTATATACTTCGATATTTCAATCATACATTTCTATCATCACGCACTATCTTATAATATTAATCGGAACCGAATTTGTATTTTATTATAATAAAATTATTTTCATTTAATACTAAACACACAAACTTTATATTATTACACATTTTTCTCAAATTTGTTTATTACAAAATTTCCGTATTTCGCGTTTGCAACAAAAAAGAGTACGTGAAATGCCGTTATCATTGAACAATACATGCTAAGTGTGACAAGCAATGACAGTTAAGAAAATGGAACTACACCCGAAACTAGAACAATTCCTCAGCGCAAAGAGAAACGCACTAATTAATTGCATATTAATTCATAACCCACGAACCCCTCACAAACTGCGACTACGAATTGAAAGTTGAAACATATTGCGAAGTTTACAAGGAGAGCTTAACAGCGAAGCAAGTGATCTGTTGACATAAATTAAAGTTAAGCACGACATTAACAGAAATTTTTAATCAAAAACAATTGCCCTTCACCTTCTTTAGTTAAAATCGATCTATTATTTATTATTATTTTTGCAGAATATTAACATAACAAAATATTTTGATTACTCTCATGTAAAAAGCGATTTTCACTTATGTATTTTGTTGTTGTGTTTAAAGGATGATAGTCATTCGTGAGTTTGAATACGAATTTTATTTAAAAATGTAATAAATCTAAGAATATTTATAATGTATAATTTTAATTAAATATTAGTTTGTTTCATTAGGTTTGAGATGAGTTCTGTTTTCTGTGTGAAGTATTTGTATTAGAAAATCAGTTTTTAACTACCAAGTCTTAATAAAATATTAAATATATTTGAAATAAAGCCAAACTACACATATACCTAAAGTGAAGTCTTGGCTAGGTGTTATATTTTCAACGTCATTTCATATAAACTATACAAAAAAAAATTTTTAATAAAAGTTATTGTTTTTATTATTATCAGCTCTCAATAATTCTTAATAGAAGCATAAATTCTTTATAGTATAACTTCTTCTACATAACTACTTATATAGAAATATAGAAAGGTATACCAGACGTTTTAGCATTCTCCAACATATATGTACTTCCAACGCACATTCAGAGACCTTTTTTTTGATAAAGTGTATAATCATAAAAAAAAACAAAAATCTAAAATTCATCATTACTTTTTACTTCTGTTAAACTTTACTTTGCTCTAAGCTTTAACTCTTGTAATAACATTAAAAGCGCTTTTAGCAAATACCATTGGCATCAGCAGCTCTGTTAAGACATTTGTTAGGGATTTCCAACATAACTTGGTTGAGAACATAAACATAGAACATAGGTTGAATGATCGTCTGTTCATTGGAGTATCCTTTTAACGAAGCTTTCACTATACTTCATATTGTGCTTTAACAAATTTGAAGAATCTCAAGATATATAAGCAATGTTCTTTACTTAAAATAATAATTTTTTTCCTTCAAGATATAAGGATATTATTTCATTATTCATTTTATTTAAATATGATAAAAGTTTTCAATTTTCGATCTGCAGGTTGAATATTTTATTTATATACTTAATCGTGAATTATTTAATAAAGTGTTGTATATAAATAGGCGAAATATATCAAATAAAAAATATTAATAAATTTTAGTTTAGCTTATGTTTATGAAAACTTTAAAATTCAAATTTTAAAACAAAAAAAAGGTTAAAATCAAGTCACTCATTAAATAGAAATTATTACCAACTTAGAATTCATTGCAATTACTTATATTATGGGTTCCAAAGCTATAAACTAGATTTATATAAATATTAACATATATATTTATATTTATATTTATTTATATATTAATAAAACATGTATCTATGAATAACATGTACTAAAAAGGCATGGAGTCTAATTAACAATCCATATAGATCTGAGGCATCGATGTCTGATTTTTGCAAAGTGTGTCATTCTGAGGAACTTTCTCCACTACCCAGCTACCCAGGATCGAATTGCAAAATATCGGATCTTAAATTCCAAAATTTTTACTTTACAAAAAAACAAAAAAAAATTGTAAATTGCTACGCTCCACTAATAATACTTGGGTTATAATATCCATCCAATAAATTATGTTTAATAGGGTAATTACGTTCTTAGTAAATAAAGTACAATTTTTCAATAAAATTGGCACCATGCTAAATGCTTATATATTCTGCATTAATAATAAATAACCTTTTCTAAAGGTAAAAAGTAATTGTCATTGCTTAAAAATCTTTGTAAATTCTTATTTAGATTTAAAAATTAAAAACTTTACATAAAAAAAAATACTCATCTATTTAAAATGTTTTATTTTTTTAATCTTTTTTTTTAAATCAAACGAACAACTATTTAAATAAATAATATTTATTATATTATATTATGTTTATTCGTTATAAATATTCTTAGATTTATTACATTTTTAAATAAAATTCGTATTCAAACTCACGAATGACTATCATCCTTTAAACACAACAACAAAATACATAAGTGAAAATCGCTTTTTACATGAGAGTAATCAAAATATTTTGTTATGTTAATATTCTGCAAAAATAATAATAAATAATAGATCGATTTTAACTAAAGAAGGTGAAGGGCAATTGTTTTTGATTAAAAATTTCTGTTAATGTCGTGCTTAACTTTAATTTATGTCAACAGATCACTTGCTTCGCTGTTAAGCTCTCCTTGTAAACTTCGCAATATGTTTCAACTTTCAATTCGTACTCAAAGTTTGTGAGGGGTTCGTGGGTTATGAATCAATGTGCCATTAATTAGTGCGTTTCTCTTTGCGCTGAGGAATTGTTCTAGTTTCGGGTGTAGTTCCATTTTCTTAACTGTCATTGCTTGTCACACTTAGCATGTATTGTTCAATGATAACGGCATTTCACGTACTCTTTTTTGTTGCAAACGCGAAATACGGAAATTTTGTAATAAACAAATTTGAGAAAAATGTGTAATAATATAAAGTTTGTGTGTTTAGTATTAAATGAAAATAATTTTATTATAATAAAATACAAATTCGGTTCCGATTAATATTATAAGATAGTGCGTGATGATAGAAATGTGTGATTAAAATATCAAAGTATATAAAAAACGTTTAAAAAGGAATTTTTTCCATACAAGCATTCACACTACGGTATTTTTATTACGGGGAAAGTCACTCAAGATTTCTATGTTGGATGTATAAATTTTATAATTATATCAAATTTATTAAAATTATTAGTAAACTTTTGTTTAAACTACAAAAATCTGTTATTGCGGTTTAGTGTCGATTTTTTTTTCATATTACTTGTTGTTATTATTATTTTAAAATGATTTCGTTATAAGTTTTTTTAATTGAATCATATAATATAAGGAGTTTTACGTATATGCACAATACTAAAATTTTTAAAAATAATATATATTGAAATAAAATAATTGTTATGTTATACCTAAAACTGATTTTAACTCATATTAATAGTAAAATTATAATCCGATTACTACTTTTGTGCTGTAAACTCTGTGGTAAATGTGTAAAATCAAAGCAAGATGCATAAAATGATAAAAACCGACGTTTTATTTAGAAATATTCAGCAACGGTACTATTATTAAATTTGTTTTTCATAAATTTGTTATTAGTTTATTATTAAACTATTCAGTGAATAAATTATAATTATTTTTTTTTGTGTTAACTATAATTGTTTGATTTAATTTTTATTCTAAAACGGTTTTAATGTGAACTCTTTCAGTGTAGACGTGTGACGTGCTTATATTTTTAAATAACCTCGCTAAAAATATAATATAAAATAATTGGTATTAAATTAATTTAATTTTAATAAGTTGAAATGAAAATAATTCATATTAAAATAAATTAATTTTAGTATAATAAAAGTAGATTTCGATTATAGTTTCTTATTTATAAAGTGCGTGGTAAATTTGTGAAATTAAAGCGAAAAAAATAGAAAAGGGTTAGAAAACCCATTATTTCCATATAAAGAATCACTAAATGGCGGAATTATAGGGTAAGTCATTCTATTTCTTTCTTTTTTTTATTATTTTTATTTTTATTATATTTTTATTTAATAACTTTCTAAGTTTCTGAGTACAAAAACTCCTTCAATGGAAAAAAATCTTATTACATAACTATAATTATCTTTAATTAGTCGATTTCATTATAATTTTAAAGCAGTTTAATTATACATTTTTTTGTACAATTTTTATATTAAAATTTTTGTTAAAAAATAAATATTATAAATATCATTACAATTATAAAACGGTTTTATTATAAATTTTTTTTTGTTTTGCAATTCTCATGTTATAGTTTTATTGAAAAAAAAATAAATAAATAAAATAAACAGTTTAAATATTTAATATTTTAGACCAATTTTTGTATAAAAGTTTTTATTGAAAATTCTTAAATAATTATAATAATTAGTACATATGTATATAAATTAGAATTGATTAATTCCGTTATCATTTAAAATAGTTTTACTATAACTTTTTTAGTCTAATTTTTATATGAAACTTTTTATTTAATTTGAAAAATATGTAGAATGAAAAGAAATGCTTCGCATCAAAATGATATAATTTAAATGAGGTAAAATTAATATTTTATTACAACTAATGTGTGATAAAAAAATGGTAAATATTTAAAATTGAATTAACAAATGTATAATCTAATATTAAACTAAATGATTTTATAAAAGCACTCACTAATTGGCGCTTTTACTGGATAAGTCATTTGTTATTTATATTTTTCTTAAGTTTTGTTCTCTTATATTCAACTTGATATTTTTACCTTATACAGTGAAAAAACTATAATTTTTATACAAATTTTTTTGTGTAATTAACTAAATCTATGAATTTAAATATTATAAAATGTTAGTATCATATTAGCCAACTGATTAGTTGCCTAGGGAGATCCTTTACAGTAGTAAAGGACCTAAACGTATTACTACTATCACTTACATTTGTATAAATGTATCCTAATAATTAGATTTTGTTCGGTTTAGAACCTGTTCACATCTAAACACCAAAAAATTTTTGTAAACATCGGTTTTAAATTCAACTTATTTCATTATCTATTTCCATTATCTATTTTTAACTTAATATTTTCATTTATTTCAAAATTAATTTTTCTTAAGTTATATATTTATCTTCATTTTTGAATAATAATAAAACTAAATCATATTTATTGCGTAAAAAAGTAAGAATGGATACCTCATATATCTGCTTGTCAAGAAATAAACTTATGACGATGCTTTCACTAACAGAAATTTGACAAGTTGTCTATTAGATATATGTTACACAGCACATAACACTTCTATTCTTATGATCGTTCTTAAGTATTGTTACTCAAAAATACCCACATCATACAGTTATAATACATATATTGCTATTAGATATAACAACTTATAGTTATGAACGGTTAAATATGAAAGTACTCCCTTTATTTTTAAGTTCATCCTAAAATCATGTTTTGCTTTTAGTCATCCCTTTCAGCAAGTTAGGGATATAGGACTCTAATCTACAGTTTCTATTCAGCACATAATGGCTTCGTAGATTTCTAAGTTCAAATTTGTCATATTCTCTACTTACAGAAGAGCTTAATGTAACTATCTGTACAAATTGATTTCTGTCTTGAAAAGATAACCTGAGTCAATTTTTAATATTGATTTAAAGAAATTATTTATATAACGATGGATAGAAATTAATACTTTGTTAATTATAGTTAATATATAGTTAATTGTGTAGACACATATATATGGTACTCTGTGTATAAAGTTTCGATTGATAGTAGTAGTGCAGTATAGAACAAAATTTGATCTGTCAAATTTTTGATGAAAATCTCTCATGTGTACTGACAAGAAAAGATGAATAATATGTTCTATCAATAAAGTTCTTTTAAAGTGTTGACGAAGGCTTTTTTGTTGTCTGAATCTGTATGGGTTCTAATGCAATATTAGTATCCAATATGCGTATCCAATATGCGTAGATCTCAAACCTATAATAAAAGATTTGTAATAAATATATACAACTGATACATATTGGTATACATTGCTGATAGAGTAAGTTTTCATAGCATATATAAATGTGTTAATTTTTAAAATATAAATTATATACCATTTTCTTAGAGATACAGTTCATCGTAAAAGTCCTGCTTTTACTGTGAATCAGCTTCTTCGGTAGAAACATAGGTTTAAAAAAGACCACTACCTCTCATTTCATTCGCTCACTAGTCAAAGTTCTGGACAGCTATTCCAAATGAGCTACTAATTTCTTTGTAACAATTTGTTTCGGTTTTACTGAGCCACAATATAATAAGGTTAACCCATGTTTGCTCGTTTTCATCTAGATTCTACCGGAATTTATTGGTATTGGTATTGGGTTCCATTGCATATTATACTTATTGTGCCTGTTACAGTAATCACTTAGTTTCCTGATCTACTTCTACAACGTTCTACCCTTTATGACTTCATAATATTTTTCTTATCTAATTAAAAAACCCATATAGCATACAATAGATAATCGTGAAATCTGAAATACTGGCCATTTGAAATCGCCAGTATCTGGCTGTGTCACTGACATGTGGAAAAATTCAAACTATATACACTATATATACTGTCAAACTATATATGATTGATAGGAAATAGATAAGGTAATGTATACCTACTTGCTTATCTATTTTATGTGTTTTTATATGTTATCTATTACTTGTATTGATATAAAAATTCTGTTTTTATATATTAAATTTTCTACAATAAAAAGTCTATTTTAAATAGAAAGAAAAGTTATAATAAAAATATTTTTTTAGCCCAAAAATTAATTTTTATAAAGTGATTTTTTGAGCTATCCATACTTCTATTTTGGATGCTGCCTTGTACTCATCAGTGGTCTATGACAACATTTATTGCTTAATTATTCTTATATTATATTTGGAATGAAGTATCAGAAATCAAACCTTGTCAAATAGAAATTGGGGATCGTGCATAAACAATGAAGTCAACGACATTGCTTTTGCGTCTATTCTAATTTATTGTTGTTTATTCCTGAAGAATAAAAGCACTTGCTGTGCTATTTTTAGATTTAACGCATAAATCATAGCTATATAAATTCACTTAACTCTTGTGAGTTAATATGTTAAATAGTTTAAGTGCTGCTATTGTGGAAAATATTTCTGCATATTTCCTTTGGATTGCTTGCGTTTTGCAATCTCATTTATATAGTATTTATATAGTATTATATAGTAAAATGTCATCACTATCATCTGAAATACTAAATTAAAAGCCATAAAAGAAAATTTTAGATGCTGTTTTAACAGTCACATATCCTTGTGATCCCTAACTTATCATCTGCTGCAAAGCCTAACATTTTCTAATAAATCACATACAATTTATTTTCAATTAATATGAACTTGAATACAATATAAATGGCTATACATATTTTATCGTATAAGTTTAACATCTAAATTGGTAAGAAACAATTTAAATGACCATTTATTGACCATTTATCTGATAAAAACATAAAACGAAATGTTTCGCATTTTTGGGTTGCCTAAGTGTCTGCTCTATGGAGGCAATTAGGGCATTGGGAGTGGAGAATGTTTAATAAAATATATTGACAACATTCAATCTTCGGAATTTAGTTTACTCAAATAATATCTAGACAGTTTAATAAAATGTGCGCCAATTGTATTAAACAGGATTAATAGATTTTGAGAAAAAAAAATTATTTATTCCCAAAAAAAAGGATATGTATTGACTTCATTTTTTATTAAAGTGAAAAATAATATATAAAAGATTTGTAAAGTTTAAAATTTTACCTAAAATTATATACTTATTATATTATATATATAAAATTATATACTTACCTTTATAATAAGTTTATTATATTAAATTACTACGAAGTTTTTTAATATGTGACTTTAATAGAAAAATGATTAATAATAAAGAGTTCAGGACAGGGCACGAATTCATCTTTTGGTACTTGTAGTCTCAAAAAATTATACTTTATTATAAAAAATAATTCCAATATCACTGATTATGGGTAATACTTAAAACATCTGTATGGTCAACAAAAATTTAATTAATTGAAAATAATTTACTAAAAATTTTTGTTGTTGCATTTTACTACTATTCGAAAAAACTTGTTTATTAATACAGTAGTTTCTATTAAGTAAAATAGTCAATACCGTTATATCTAATTTTAAAATCAAATTAAATCACAAATTTTAATCTTAAATCTGAAAAACATGACGATAAGAAACTTCTCAATGAAATAAAAAATAATTTTAGAAATTATTTGGGGTCTTGACCTTGCAAAATTTATTCGTAAATACTGTGACCATACTGTACTTTATCTCATTATTCTTAATTATTGTTAAATATCATATTAACAGGTTGGTTTTCTTTTACCTAATAGGGGTGTCGTAACGTTTAACCTTCGGCGTTCTCTGTACACTGATTTCAGTCAATGTATGTACCCATGGGCCATCACTTGAGCTTAAGTTGACTTTTTGAAAACAAGGTCGCCACTCCAACCTACTTATCATGTATAAACACAATTATATCCAATTTGTTTAGATCAAGTCACAGCCAAGTGTTAAGCATTTACTAGTCGCATAACAAGTACATTTAGGTATTAACCTAAACTTCTGAATTGTGCTGTTTTTATATATGTGAGATTCATCGCATGCCCTTTTCGCCGCTGTAGAACTGCCAAATGGTCTCTAAGCTTAATATATTCTACATATTGTAATATTAGTTATATGTTTTCGGAGGTGGGCACCCAACATTATGAACCACCATCAATAGGAGAACTAAAATTTCGATAACTTTTTAATATTTCATCTTTCATTGGAAAATGACTTTGATCTGTAAATTTATTCCTTTTTATTAGAAGGTTGTTTATATAATTCTTATTGGTTACTATTGGTAACTGAACACTAACTGCTTGCATGAGTAAAGTGAAGTACAATACATCCTATTAGCAATTTACATGAATTTCAATTTGATATTTAAATTTATGAGAAGTTGGGTATTTTAAGTAGCTTATGTCAAGAATTTTATTTAGGAAAAACTGTTACAAATACTTTTTAAATTTTTTTATTTATTCACTAATTTAATTAAGTTTTATTCATTTAGTTCAGCTAAATTGTGATCCAAAGAATATTTTTAGATTGTCTGAGTTGATTGATTTTTAAAATAATATTAAGATATTTTTCAGATTTCACGATTTGGTTACTATTATATTACCCATTATACCCATGGTTACCCATTATATTTTACGATTTTGCCATAGCTTGGTCAGGAAATTATTTTCTAAATTATTACCATATGACTTAGTAATATTATTAAAATTTTTATACTTAATGTTTTAAGTTTTCTATTTCGAAATAATAAAAAAGTACGAAATGATGTAGAGCCTTGATGGAATTAGACAAAACTATTTTCTATTTCTTATACTTTTTGCGTAAAGTAATGAGGATCCACGGAAACTTACTTAGTGGGATACTATATTCCTGCTATTATTATCTTTCAAAGAGAACATTCTTTGACTGAATACTCCATTATAGCTCCACCACCATCGATTTAATTCGTGTTCTCTTAGGAGCTGTTCTCCTGACATCATTTTAAGTTAATCCGGCATTTTTTAATTATTTTTCAATTGTTCTCCGCCACGTTCAAGCTGGTGCACCGGTTCACCGAGTACCTTGTGGGTTCCATCGCAGTACTTGCATTGCTATACTGAATGAAGAACTCGATTGATAAAATTTTATTGATTACAACAAAATATATACATGAGTTAATTTATTTTTTGCATATATATTTTATATATTATACAAAATAAATATATACTAATATTATTATTTTGTTTTAACTTCTTGACTTCACTTATTGTAATAAACTAAAATTCTGTTAAATTAGCTATATAAAACTTTATATAAGCCTTTACTTCAATATATTAAAATCACAATTATAACAAAATGCAAATATTGTTCTTAGAGATTTGATTTGGTCTTAGATTATTATTGTTTATTGACAAATATTTTCAGATAAGCATTGAAACTGATTTACATTTCCAATAAATAAAGATTTTATTGCAAAGATACTATTTGCTATAAAATCAAGTTGCATTGGCAAATATTTTAGAATTTATTATTGCAATTCAATATTCAATTGTGGTTATAAGTTTATTGTTTATAAGTCAAAATATATTACAATTTTTAGCTCCAAACAAACAAAAAATTAATTTAAATTACAAAAAATGTTTTTTTTGTTTTCGTATTTAAATAATATTTTATGAATTTTAATTTATATTTAATTAGTGGATTGTGAATTATTTAATAATTTTATTGATTTTAGACATTGTTGTGGTATTGACATATTTTAATATGACTAAAATTATGAAAATATAAATAAAACTCTTTAACAGATATTCATGTTTAATAGCAATATTAGGAATTATTGCCATCAAAATATAATTAAAAATATAGCACTCTAGGACTCCTCCATTAAGTTCTGTAAATGAGCGAATAGCGTTGTAATACGTGTACACGAATACATATCCCTAATATTCATTGTCACTAAGACGTATCCGGGAAAAGGTTTCAGAATTCCACAGAGAACAAATATTTTATGGGTTGTTCTAAACTTTATTAGTTGTTGCTTTATCGTACAACATAAAGAGTTTAGCTTCAATGAAGAGATGATTGTTGAAACTGAAGCATTTTTAAGGTCAGAGATAAATCGTTCTACAGAAAACGATTTCTTCCATTACTTCTGAAGGGTACCTTGTTGATCCATAAACTTATATTGATTCATTGTCTGAAAGATGTTGCTTTATTATTCTTTTTAAGAACTTCCGTATGTTTATTAAATAATTCCTGACAACATTCAGTGTGAAGAATATTGAGGCATTAGTGAACCAAGTTAATTTCGTATTTATAAATGGAATTTTCATGAATTAGAGGTATTCTTAAACGGTTGGACTGGCATTTTTAAATAGTTATGACGTTGTAAATTTTATTTGCTATTTACAATGTCAAATATATTATTACATTTTTTACTAGCAAATCTTTATTAACATCTGTTTACATATTTTAATTAATAAATTTTTACGAATGCCATACTTTATTGTTAATTTTTCATGAGATCTCAATCACATATATAATATTAAAAACAATAAGAAATAATGTATTCGCTTTTATAGGTTTTTATGCATCTAATATGAATATCCATGAATTCATTAAATTTACTAAATATCATGAGTGTAACTTAAATATAATATTAAATGTAATAAACATTTTATTTTGTATTCGTTAAAAGCACTTAATCATGTAATAAAATGAAATTAAACATAATAAATCAGTCGTAAAACCCTTAATGCCATGACCTGACCCAAAACATTGAACTTGCAAGAGGCGCATATCAAACACTTATAGAAAAAAAGAATAACAAGAAGAAGAGGAAGAAGAAAAGAACAATAAAATTATAGTAGTACTAAAAACAGGAGGGAATAATCGTATACGAAATTGACTCAACCAAGATTGCCCAAAAGTCCAAGAAGCAAAGTCCAGCAAATAAAAAATGAGAATGGTTCAAATGAGAATAGCGTCAGTTGCCAATATTCACATTCATAAATCAATACAAATACCTAGGAGCGGGGAGCGAGCGAGTAGTGCAACGAACAGTAACAATATAAACCACAATAGCAAATACTGGAAGAGAAGACTAGTGAACCGTTTGCAGTTGTCCGTAAAAAATTTATGCTGTTACCAATATTGGCAGGACAGCAGAACAACCAGCGCCGCCGCCGCCAGTGATAATATATGTTTAAATACAAAGAACACGGCGGTGGCAGGTGCTGCCGCTGGCATATTTACTATTGGTGCGGTGCGAATAGCAGGTGAACGAGAAACCTTTAAGCTCCAAAAATATACTTATACACTCAGTACTGAATCCTGAACGCAGAACCGAAAACGCAAAACAACAAAGACCAAAGCTAATATGAGCAGCCGAGCATCGACCACTACAGGACAGGCCAACCAACATAGCCGTTTATGAAAAAAGAAACTTTTTCATAAACTTCATGCGACGAGTATGTGGACATCTTTCTTTACATGTGGGGAAACACACCCACTGCGGAGGCACTTAAGTCATTGATATAAGCTCTCGAACTACAATAAGTTTGCTTAAGCGTTGGTGACATTTTCGTTTTGGGACATTCGTTAAAAGTTATGCACTTAAGTAAAAACATGTCTGAATCCTTTATGGTTCAATTAAGACTTTTCGCTTTGCTATTAGCCAATTTTATTTTATTATCTAGAAATAGAGTAAGTGGGATAGCGGCGGAAGTGGAGGCGGAGGCGGGGAATTATTATGAAATTTATAAGCTGCTAATAAATTTTCAGAAAAGTTCAAATTGAATTATGGATACCAATTAAGTACAGAAGTTTTGCCTTAATTAACTGGGTTGCATGGAGGCCTAGAAATTGGTGGGGTGTGGGAAAAGAATTTAATTAAAGTTTATGTTACATAAAACCGTTTTTATATTAAACATATAAATTATATTTATATGTTTTTGTGTTTTAAAAGTACATTTCAATAAGTTTTTTTAATATTGCTATAGGCATATGCTTGCTTACAAATTGTCAATTTAATATAAAAATATTGAGAAAACATATTTGCTTCATATATTTTGTACACAGGTGGCATTTATATCCGCGACGACAGGCTCCAGTTTTCTTGAGTTTTCTTATTGAACGTGACATTTTCATATAATTGCAATTTTTCCATTCAAATTTCTTATTTTTTTGCACTGTTTTTATTTATAATATATCGCATAATATCTGCTCTCTGAAATAATAATATTTATCAATTATTTAAAAAAGCACAATAAAAACTGAAGTACTTTGAAAGCATGTTTGCAAAAAAATTAAATTAAAATTCACCTGAGGAAAATTCAATTATTATATCTTTTGTATATGCTCCATATACCGAGTGTTAATAACACAACAATTGCAACTTTTGCAGACGATACGGCTGTATTGTCCATGGAAGATACCGAAACAATTGCAACAAGGAACTTTCAAACCACTCTAAACTATCTGCTGGAGTGACCTAACCTAACCTAATAAAACTAAATACCCTAAAAATGTAAGTGTTGTGTTAACAAATGAGCAAATTAGATATATACCTCTATATATTAATGACCAATAAATTCCATGCGCTAATACAGCTTAATACTTGGACATGACACTTGATGTCAATTCAATGAAATGGCTACTTGAACGACAGTATGTCGTTAAATCAACCAAAAACAAACTAATAGATCATAGATCTCCAATCAAAGGTGTGTCGTCAATGGATGTTATAGAAGTATAAAATTGTGACTTTCTTCTTCTTAATTCCTTCATCTCCTTGTGGAGCACAAGGTCTCAAATAAAATTGTGATTTTAGTAAATAAAAATTTACTTTTAAAAACTAAATAAAGATTAAACATTTTAGAAGTGATGTGTTCTATTATTTTAGAAGCGGCCGGGTCAGAAGCAGTTAGATAGGGACAGAAATAATTTAATAAATGAGGCGATAAAGAACTCAAGAACCAACCAATAACAACAAGACGTTGTTGTTGATAACAGCAATTTTAATTATCACAGCTTTTTCTTTTCTTTTTTATTAGCTTTACATATAAAAAATAATTATTTTTACTTATTTATAAAATTATGCACATGAGATACTGTTGGCACTTTGGCTATTATTTTACACTGAAGAGCAAGGAATATTTGTAGTATACTTTCAGTATCCTTTGCTGATGACTGTTCAGAATAATGTTGACACTAAATGATTTTACACCAAATTATCATTCAAGAATGATGTGATAGCAGAAGATTCACGTTTACTTTATCAAAAGTTTTCGTACTATAAAAACATCTGAAACTAAAATAAAACCTTTTAACCTTTTTAGATCTTCGATAATTCGGGATCACTTGTAAATCATACAAAATTAGAGTAGGCGTTATGTTATGATTTATTAATTTGGATCACTTGTTATGAACCTGTCTGTTCAATGAACTAAGATCATAACTCACGTTTATGGGTTGTGTATTCGAATTTAATTTCAGGATATGATAATAGATTATTCTTCAGTTTTCATTCAGTTTCTGTTGTTAAAAAAAAACATTTAAGTCTTTAACTGGATTTTTAATATAACTTTCACAATCTCAAAGTGTCAGTATTCCAGAATGACTCCGAATTTAGTTAATTCGGCTTAGCGAAGTTCTAATGTATATGTATGTATATCCGTGTTGGTAGTATTATTTTAATAAAGAGGTATTGTTAGGTGACAAGTCATTATTGTTATTATTATTATTATTGTTAGGGGATGTGGCACCGTCAGATCTATTGTGCCCCTTTCTGGGTTTAGAGTAGATGTTCCATTCCTTGAAGCCTATTTCTAACAGCACTTGCGTGACCTACTCCTTATTCTCTTCACAGAATCTGCAGTTTGCATTCCTAAGTTTACCCAGTCTTGTAAGGTGATGTTTTTGTCTACAGTGCCCTGTTAAGATTCCTGTGATTCTAAGTTTTTCTTTGATAGGTTCATACAATCCTAGTATCTCATATTATTATAAATACCAATAAGTGATTTGTATTGTTTTAATCCTGTTATATTAATTCAGTAATCCCTTTTATTCTGGTTCTCCTTTATTTTTATGAAAGAAAGGAGCATACTATGTCCTAGTTCACAAAAAGGTTCCGGCACTATCATCGGTGGGGCTGCTCCTTTCCTGACTACTTTGTCCGCGTATTCGTTTCTGCGTACGCCAGTATGTCCATCAATATTGCTAATTGAATACCGTTATATTAACGGCATCTAAGGCACTTTAAGTACTTAAGATTGTGTATAAAAGAATTTAAAACAAAATATATTTAATTTAAATATTTTTCATTTAAAGAATACCATTCTAAAACATTTCCCCTTTTAAATCCTTTACGACTTTTTTATTATTTTTTGTTTTGTAATTTGTTTTATTTTTTTATTTTTCGTTTATATGATTTTCATTATTTTAAACATTTTTGTTTTAATATTTAAACTTCATTTGTGCAAAATAAAAATTTTGGTCACGTTTTATACTATCAAACACATTCGCAAAAGTACGTTAAAACGGGAGCGCACACACTCGTTCAGGATATAAGATCCACGGACGTGTATGTCTTGTAAATAATAGTGGATGTTAACTTGACTTAAAGTTCATGTCATTAGGTTTCAAATGTTTATCTTTTTCACAGACTTTGGAGTTTGCAGCAATTGTAGATTGCAATGAACTGTGAAATTCAACAGCGATGATTTCGGTAATTTAAAGGTGTCAGAAGAGTCACGTTTTCAAAAACGAAATAAAAACGGGATATTTTGTAAATATATGTAATACCGACTGACTTTCATATATCATTTAAAAGTCTAGAAACTTTATTAAATGATATATAAAATAAAATATATTAAATTAAATATATTGTTTAATATGTAATAATCCAACTGGCTTATACCATGTTTACATGGTGAACTTTAGGTTATCTGTCCTTTTTGACAGTGTGTTCTACATTGTTGTAGATTAAAAACTCGGCAGTGGTATATTTCCCCATAAATTTGGATATAATAGTAATTCACTACGTACGAAAGTAGCTTATATACAATATCTCCGATGTAAATATCGTAATCTACCCAACTCCTATCAAATCTGTGATAAGTGCTACAACGGCATTTGTTACAGTTTGAAAATGCTAGGTTCTCATAACGAGCTAGTACACGTCACACTGTTCAGTTCAGATAGATAACTGCATGCAGAGACATATCGGGCAACTGGATGGCTAACGATATTGCGAAGACAGACACTCTGTTCTCAGACATGTATTTTTGGGGTTTGCAATGGCCAAGCTAGCTAAAGAAAAACAACTCAAAATCAATCTGTTTCCAATAGGACAACAAACGTACCCGTCTGCTGATTTAACCGAAGCGTGTACTGCTCATTACTACGATATCAGTGTTACAAAATCACTGCGAAGTAAGAAGATATGTATGAAATTGGGTGTATCCTGTAATGATTTCTGTCGGTGTTGTGACTCAGCACATGAGAATGAAACTGTACTCCACTCATGTGACAATGTCTATTATTCGCTTGGAGAAGATTTAAAATCATTATAAATCTATAGACTTATCACGTAGGTTAGCTTTCACTTAAATCGCGATGTCGTGCTTTTCGGCGTAGCCCGTATGTTGATCTCTGTGGTTCTTTTTGGAATACAGAGAGCCTACGTGGGGACGGAGCGTAAAGGTCCATTAATTGTTATGGCAACTATCCTTCTTGTTGCCATACCAATTAAAACAGCCCTGTAAAGAGGAATTGGTTCAATGATGGTTATGTAGAGCCAGAGTGTAATACGAGGTTGAAGACACATGTAGCACATATAGCTTTACGGGCTCCTTTAGCCAAGTCAGCCATCCAGCTGAGATTAAAGTTCAGTATGAGACCCCAGAATTTTTTACATTCGATATTTGACATTCAGTTACAGTGACGAGCACCAAATTAATGAGGCGCTCGTCGATGGCGTTAACCCTTGCAAGGATTCGATGCGCTATCCTCTGCGTTTTATAAACCCTCTTGTGATGTGGGCTTACATGAGATTTCACACCAGAAGTAGATTTGGTGCTGGTTGCTGATGGACCAGTCGGCATATTCGCTTTGACCAGGGCACCAGCAGAAGTGCAGGAGACAGCGTTACCACCTGACACAGATGTCGAGGTGCTCGGCGATAGAGCAATCCTTGTCTGTCTAAGAATGTGATCTAAACGGATGGTTTACCGACGCTTGTCTAATAAGGCTTGAGTACTACGTAGCCTTACGTATGTTATATTAATATGTTGCCCATAATTTGATATTTGAGTCTATTATTAAATATGTTGTATATTCAGTTTGTTAAAACAAACAAATGTTGCAGAAAGTTAATTAGAAAAGGAGTCTCTACGGAACATTGTGGGAGTGATTTCAATTCAGTTCAGTCAGTTGTTTAACGCGAGCTTATACTTTTTACAATTATTTCATGCGATTTTCGAAAAGTGAAATTATTTGATCTTTAAGTCTTCAAGAGCTTTCAAGAGCTTTCAGTCTTCGAGAGTGATATTTTTTTCACGGTTTCTTATCATTTTAACAAATGCCATAAATAAATATGAATCCGTGTAAAGAATTTATATAATTTATGATGGATATTTACCGATATTCGAAACAACTCTATGGTCAGTCTAAGAATTTACTTGACTAAATTTTTTTTTTTGGATTTAAAAACTGCCTCTGCCTTCTTGTAACACCCCTTTTTGCTTCGAAATAGATTTCTTGTGATATGACAAAATATTCTTAATTCATAATTTTTCAAAAGAGTTTTAAACAACATTTCCTTATGATTCTTAAGTGCGAAAGTGATTGAAATCAATTGTAAAAATAAAAATTCATGATAATGGCTGTTACATAAAACTTCAAGAATTATATAAAAATATGTGTTTAAATATTTTTTTAAAAAATGTTGAAAGACTTTAGTACCAGGAAACTGAAATATTTTCGCAAGTGCGTTTGAATTGCACACACACCTCATCAAATAGACTTCTCATATGAAAAGTCTGCGCTTCATGAGGATGAGGAAGTATGATGTGAAAATAAAAAGAAGGAAGAAGCTAAATGGATTTAAGGCGACAAAAATTTTACACACAAGTAAATATCTTCGCACAGACGTAAAAATCCAACTGCAGACGTGCCACTGGAATTCTCAAATGAAATGTTAGTTTTTGAACGAAAAAAAAAATCCATAAAACCCATTCTGGTAAAAAAAATTCTAGTCAAACTATATTCTTTTAGCAAAAAATCCGCTGAGCTAAAAAAAGGAAAAGTCAAAAAAAATGGATGTCTACGTGTTCATACGGCAGCTGGAAAAGGTAGTGTTTAAATAACAGTAAAGGAGGGAATTACCGAGCTCTCTATGACGACCAAAAATTTTCGTCAACAAATTACGGAAGTTTTTCAAGCAGTTGACGTTTATATTTATTTATGTGTGTGCATATGTCGCTGTGTCGCTGTGTAACAGTATGTGTGAGTGTGTGCGAGTGTGTGCGAATGTGTGGGAGCTTGTAGCATATATAAATTTTCACACGTACGACAGTGACAGCGTTATGTGTGTCGGGATCTGTGCATTTATATTTGATGTACACAGAACGGATACATTGAATCTTGTCAAAACATTTCAGTTTGTGTTGCCATCACGTGCAGAATTTAGTGAAGCATGTGATGACGCATGTTTTGTTATTATGAACATATTTTCCTAGTGTACTCATACCCATTACGAAGTAACATTCTTCCTTGAAACTCCAGTGCCCTTGTGTTTTAGATAGGCGAGCGCTCACATTCCTTACACGCTCAAATGCATCCACAGAACAGAACGTCCTGTACATCTCAGCCATACGTACGTGTTTGTTTATTTAAACATGTGTGTGTGTATAAGTGACAACGTATCATAAATTTTTGATATTTATTGGTTTAATAAAATGATTTTTGTTATTGAAGGATTCAATTTGTAAAATCCTTATATGTCAAATATATTATTTTTTGTGAAGTTATATGATGTCTGAAGAAAAACTTTTTGGTTTTTATGTAAGGAGAACTTTTGGTTTTCTTTTGATGGAAAGTTAACGGTAATGAAAAATGCTTAAATTTACTGAATTTTTTATATTTTATTAAACATTTACATAAACATTTAAATTACGAAGTTTCCTATAAACAATTAAAATTGATATAATTCAAATAAAAGCTCACTTAAAAGCGATTTTCGATATTTACTTACATTCATACTTGCTTATATAAGCACACACTTTAAGACCCACAATTTTGCTGCATCCACAAAAAAAATTTTGCTGCATCCACAACAAGAAAGCATAGATAGTGAGAAGAAGCAACAGAAAAATAAAAATCTCAACTGTTTAAATAGTTTATTTATTGGGGTGCATGTCAGTACTTCGAAATGTCTAACTTCAAAGTTCCAAACCTGGTACTTGTAGAAAAATAAAAATCTTATCTGTTTAAGAAGTCAGTACTTCAAAATTTCTAGCTTTAAAGTTCTAAACCTGTACACTTGCGGTTCATAAAATTATATACCGACTAATAAACTAACATATTTTTTTCACGGCATAATTTACTATTTCCCACAATTTACCATCAATTTACTCGAACTCGCACACGACCATAAAAATGCTGTGATATAATTATTTCTATAAAATGATCAATCATGGATTTCCCAATGATTTCTTTTTTTTTTTTATTTGATATGAAAAAGATCCATTTTTTTCAATTATTGTAGACGCGACCTTTTCGCTTGAAAATCAATTAATACTTCATAATGCTTACAGATTCTTGGTTATTACACTTTGGAGAGTACCTTATCCCATATATTATAAATTTATCATGTTAAAATTCTCTGATAAACTCTCCCATGTCAATGTTAAAAAACGCAGATTGCTATTTTCCTTTGCATCAATGCCTCTCAGTAGATATGACAAACTGACATACAAATTCACACAAAAATTAAAATTTATTTTAATATTTTTCGCTTAAACGTCGTGTTGACACAGGAAAAACTTAAACTGTTTTGATGAAAAGTATTTTGTTTTTGTAGGCGAAATTTTTTATTGCTGGAGCAATGGGAGCGCGAGCCTTAATAAATTTTCTAGCAACCAATTTTGTGCCACGAATAACAAACACAAGCGTTAATATTGCTTAAATGCTGTCAAACACAACAACAACAACCAGAACAACTACAAGAACAACAAAAATAAACTATTTTTGGCGCAAGCACAGTATTAAGTGTTGTTGTTATACTTGTTGTTTTGTTGTTTATGCATTAACAAACATCAAAAGGGACTGTCCATTTTATGGCTGAAATCGGCAACAACAAACATAGCGAAAAGAGCGGCAACAAAAGCAATATCTAGTATATAATATAGTAAAAAACAATAACAATTCACGAGGCTGCATACAATAAAGAACGGCAGGCAAGAGGCGTGTAAAAATAATTGGCAGTAAAAATAAATAGGAAATAGGAAGGAAAAATAAGAAATAGCAAATGAACATTTAAATAGCAAAAGAAAAAACAACAAACACATCGAAATAAAATAATAACAATGCATAAACAACATTGCAATATTTTTGCTTTGTTTTTATTTGTTTTTTTTTTTTTTTTGTTAATTAAGAGACTAGCGGCTTGCACTACAATCAGTATCGGGAAATTAAGTTACTCAATGTGAAGTTCGTGATGATACGCCAGTGCACAGTGGTTAAAGCAATAAATTTATTGCATAAAATTACTAAATTTGCAGAAAAGAAAAATAGAAAAATTTTGACATGCACTCTTTTTTAATAAAATTAAATTTTAAATTAAATAATTAAATTATGGGATAATTCTGAGGAAATTTTTAAATTAAAAATTTTTTTTTTTGATATTTAATCAAGTGAGTTACGCCAATATGCTTTACTTACAAAATCCCAATTAATTAAAATTAAATTTACGCTGAAAATGTTTTTTTCTATTACAAAACTAGGTCTGTTAAAAGTTACTCTAACAAATGGTAACTTGTTTCAAAGTTTCTAATCAACTGATATCTTATTTGCCTTGGTTTGCCAATTTTTATGAAGAATATCTGATGTAGTTAGTGTCATGCTCAAGTTTGAAAACCTTGAAAACGATGTAGAATTTTTGTTTAAATTATATATCACTACAATATAAATATTTTCAAAAGTTTACGTTTTTGAGGGACTGCAATCTAACATTACAACCACTTCATTTCATTAAAAGTTCTGTAATTACAAAAAGTAAACTTTATAGTTCGATTATATTGTTCGAAAATGCTACGTAATTAGGTTAATTAGGTTAGTTTAGTTTAGGTTAGATTAACTACGTTATACTGGCATTACTACCAAAAGGCAATCCGCTTAGGCCTTTTGGCTCATTGTATTATTATAAAAAAGCTTAAAGGTTTAAGAGCCACCTTGAATCTTTTACCAAACCTTTACAGGTTAGTTTTGAGCAAGAAGGTTTTAAGCCAAGATGCTCAAAAAATTAAGTAGCTTAAGTAGTTTCACTATTTGTATAGGTTAGGTTAGATAACGTTATACTGACAATACTAGCAAAAGGCGATCCAGTTCGGTCTTTTGAATTATTGTATTACTGTAGAAAAACTTGAAGGTTTAAGAGAACCAACTTGAATCTTTCACCAAACCTTTAGAGGTAGGTTTTAGTCAAGAACATTTTGAATCAAAATGCTCAAAAAATTAAGCTCTTACCATAGTTAATTAACACCGCGTATGCAATGGACAGTTACAAAGCAGGTGGGAGAAATTTCCATTGCCCTAACCAAAACTGCGACAGGTGTCATTAAACGGGAGATTCAGTTTCCTAGCATAATTTCCTAAACGGCTGTGACCCGTCAACAAAACTAACACAGGATTAATGGCTTTACAAGAGATCTGAATGAGAAATACGAGATTATTTCTAGCATTAGATGCCTGAGACTTTTCAAGTTGTGTTACTATTAATTGCTTAAAACAGAAATATATTATTATTATTGTCTATTCTTTCATTGTAATTTGTATAGCAATACTAAATACCTTTTAGAATAAATTTTAGTGAGTCTGAAAAATAAAAAACTACTATATAGTAGTGATTTCATCATAGAGTAATCATAAAAAAATGTCAAAATGCAACAAAGTCTTATACTGTAAAATCGATCTAGTTTTTATTACAGAAATAGCAACAGTATATCAACCCAAACTTTTTAAAAACGTGGTACATCCTTAACATTATTATTACACAACAGCACTACAACATATCTTTTGTCCATTATACATCTGGCTAATATTTTAATACCTATCATATGTATCTCATGCATTACAAATTCCTTTGTTTCTCATTTTATTTTGTTTTTTTATTTTTTTTTTTTTTGCAACTATGGAACATATCAAACACTTTCATTGCAGTACTATAAGAAGCGAAATGAGGGCATATGACTTTGGTTAATATTTTTTATTTTTGAGAACTTTGTACCTTTTGCCGCACACATTTGCCATTCTTTTATATAATTTTTTTTTTATTTTTTCAACTTGTAAAATAATTTTATACAAACAACATTTTTACTCAACAATTAAAAATTGTAAAAAAAAAGTCCCACATATTCACGTCTGCAAATAAAAAAAAATTTAAAACACATTTTGAGTACGCCAGTTGCGTTTGTTTGTGGTCCTCCGTTTCGCCCACAGCCATTTTGGTTTACGAACACCGTTCCCAGAGCTTCCACCTTAGTCCTTTCGATTCCTTGCCGTTTTTTTTAGCTTCCTGTATTTTACATTTAAATTTTTTTACGTTTTACGTTTTTTTTTAATTTTGTTCTTCGCGTTCGTGGCATTAAATTGTCCAGCATCCGTAAAGAATTTTTTATTCCTTGTACAGGATGTTGTTTTAATGAGGATTGTTGTGCCAGGCCTCAGGCAGAATGCCACTATGAATGAATATTGTTAGTAATGTTGCCGTTATTGTTTGTTTGTTGGTTTGTTCGTTTGTGCTACGTTTATAAAATTATTTATTTGCGTTTTTATAATAAATTTCATTTTAATTT
>NC_051846.1:158088302-158108067 GCF_002237135.1 Teleopsis dalmanni | reverse complement strand
AAATTGGTAAGAAACAATTTAAATGACCATTTATTGACCATTTATCTGATAAAAACATAAAACGAAATGTTTCGCATTTTTGGGTTGCCTAAGTGTCTGCTCTATGGAGGCAATTAGGGCATTGGGAGTGGAGAATGTTTAATAAAATATATTGACAACATTCAATCTTCGGAATTTAGTTTACTCAAATAATATCTAGACAGTTTAATAAAATGTGCGCCAATTGTATTAAACAGGATTAATAGATTTTGAGAAAAAAAAATTATTTATTGCCAAAAAAAAGGACATGTATTGACTTAATTTTTTATTAAAGTGAAAAATAATATATAAAAGATTTGTAAAGTTTAAAATTTTACCTGAAAAATATACTTACCTTAATAATAAGTTTATTATATTAAATTACTACGAAGTTTTTTAATATGTGCCTTTAATAGAAAAAATTAGGACGAATGACATCCTCAGGGACCTCAAGATTGATCCCATCAAAAAATACATAAAGGATAGAGCCCTGAAATTATTTGCGAAATCTTACAGACTTACTAACACCGCGTTATCAAATCTCAGAATGGTAACAGGCTCCTCGGGGAGATATGCAGATCTGAGGTCAATTATTGCTTAGTCTAATGAAGTGATAAACAATAATCCAGTCAAGGCGCAAAGAGGGGTTTTGTAGAAACCTCGCAGTTGATAGAGAATAAAAGTGCTCAGGTGCACTGACTCAACTCAACTAGCCTCAACATAGAATATTTTTTTAATAGAAAAATTATTAATAATAAAGTGTTTAGGGCAGGGCACGAATTTATCTTTTGGTACTTGTAGTCTCAAAAAATTATATACAAATACTTAATTACAAAAAATAATTCCAATATCACTGATTATGGGTAATACATAAAACAGCTGTATGGTCAACAAAAATTTAATTAATTGAAAATAATTTAATAAAAGTTTTTGTTGTTGCAGTTTACTACTATTCGAAAAAACTTGTTTATTAATGCAGTAGTTTCTATTAAGTAAAATGGTCAATACCGTTATATCTGATTTTAAAATCAAATTTAATTACGAATTTCAATTTTAGACCCAAAAAATATGAAATAAAAAATAATTTTAGAAATTATTTGGGGTCTTGACCTTGCAGAATTTATTCGTAAATACTGTGACTATTATCTTTATCTCATTATTCTATATTATTGTTAAATATCATATTAACAGGTTGGTTTTCTTTTAGCAAATGGGGGCTTCGTAACGTTTAACCTTCGACGTTCTCTGTACACTGATTTCAGTCTACGTGCGTACCCATGGGCCATCACTTGAGCTTACGTAGACTTTTTGAAAACAAGGCTGCCACTCCAACCTACTTATCATGTATAAACACAATTATATCCAATTTGTTTAGATCAAGTCACAGCCAAGTGTTAATCATTTACTAGTCGCATAACAAGTACATTTAGGTATTAACCTAAACTTCTGAATTGTGCTGTTTTTATATATGTGAGATTCAACGCATGCCCCTTTTGCCGCTGTAGAACTGCCAAATGGTTTCTAAGCTTAATATATTCTACATATTATAATATTAGTTATATGTTTTCGGAGGTGGGCACCCAACATTATGAACCACCATCAATACTAGAACTAAAATTTCGACAACTTTTTAATATTTCATCCTTTATTGGAAAATGACTTTGATCTGTAAATTTATTCTTTTTTATTAGAAGGTTGTTTATATAATTCTTATTGGTTACTATTGGTAACTGAACACTAACTGCTTGCATGAGTAAAGTGAAGTACTATACATCCTATTAGCAATTTACATGAATTTCAATTTGATATTTAAATTTATGAGAAGTTGGGTATTTTAAGTAGCTTACCTATGGTATGTCAAGAATTTTATTTAGGAAAAACTGATACAAATACTTTTTAAAATTTTTTATTTATTCACTAATTTAATTAAGTTTTATTCATTTAGTTCAGCTAAATTGTGATCCAAAGAATATTTTTAGATTGTCTGAGTTGATTGATTTTTAAAATAATATTAAGATATTTTTCAGATTTCACGATTTGGTTACTATTCAAATTGACCCATTATATTTTACGATTTTGCCATATGTTAGCTTGGTCAAGAAATTATTTTCTAAATTATTACCATATGACTTTTTTTTTTTTTCAAAGAAAAGGATTGGGAAGTAGTCACCGCGTCACTGCATCTTCGAGGATTATTGTGACATACCCACTTCAGTTCCATAGACGAGTAGCAGTTAAGAATGCCAATATGTTCTTTGAAGAGATGTTGCCTAATTCCGTTATAAGCGGATAGGCAATGGATAAGTAGCGAAGTCTGAGTCTTGCAAGACTATCACAGTGACACAAAATGTGTTCTGTTGTTTCCTCTTCTTCGTAACAAAGTCTACAGCTGTCGTCTCCAGTAATACCTAGATTCAATAAATGTTTTTTAGCTCCGCAGTATCCAGTTAAAAATCCTGTGACAAGTCGGATGCCACTTTTGTTCAGCATAAGTAGCTCCCTAGTTTTGGCTTTTGATCGAAACGGCATGGATTCTTTTGCTTGTCTGCAGGTAATTGTATTATCCCAATCATTCTGAGCTGCTCTTTCCAGCCATTCATTAGTTTTATACCATATGACTTAGTAATATTATTAAAATTTTTATACTTAATGTTTTAAGTTTTCTATTTCGAAATAATAAAAAAGTTCGAAATGATGTAGAGCCTTTATGGAATTAGACAAAACTACATTGTGACCGAAAAGTTTCCGGTCATAAATAAATAAAACGCAAAATTCTTAATCTTCATCAATATTTATTTTATCTCCTTCAAAAATGCTCCATAGAAGCGATACACACATGCCAAACGTTTCTCTCAATCATCAAAAACATTTTATAGGCGCTTTCCGGTATGGCTTTGAGTTCCCTCTGCGAATTCTGTTTTACGTCTTCTATGGATTCAAAACGCGTTCCTCTGAGTGGTAATTTGAGGTTGGGAAACAGGAAAAAGTCACACGGTGCAAGATCAGGTGAATACGGTGGCTGTTCGATGGTATTTATTGAATGTTTGGCCTTAAAATCGTTGATAATGTTGAACAAATTGAGGTGAATCGGAACAAGCCGGGCGTTGACACGTCGCATACACAAATTGTCCACCAAAATCAAACGAGCCATCTCACGACCGATGCCTAGCTCTCGTGCTATCTCTCTAACACTCACATGAGGATTTTTGAACACGATTTCCTTTGCCTTTTCAATGTTTTCGTCGGTGGTAGAGGTCGAAGGTCGTCCAGAACGCGGCATGTCTTCGACGGTCGTACGACAGTCCTGAAAGGCTTTGTACCACTCATAAACTTGAGTTTTCGATAAAACTGATTCCCCATAAGCCTTTTGTAGCATTCGCAACGATTCTGCACACGAAATTTCGTTCGAAAAACAAAATTTGATGCAAACTCTTTGTTCAATATTTTTTTCCATTGTTTTTTTCGCAACGCACTACTGAGGTGAACTGGTTTCAACAGCTGCCGTAAACGAACTGTCCGACAGATCGGCTCATTTTGGCATAGTAATTAGGGCAGTGCTGCAAAACTACATAAACTTAAAATATCGAAAAATATACAGCGCGCGAATTTTAAATGAGAACCTCCGAAAACCTTTCGGTCACAATGTATTTTTTATTTCTTATACTTTTTGCGTAAAGTAATGAGGATCCACGGAAACTTACTTAGTGGGATACTATATTCCTCCTATTATTATCTTTCAAAGAGAACATTATTTGACTGAATACTCCATTATAGCTCCACCACTATCGATTTAATTCGTGTTCTCTTAGAAGCTGTTCTTCTGACATCATTTTAAGTTAATGCGGCATTTTTTAATTATTTTTCAATTGTTCTCCGCCATGTTCAAGCTGGTGCACCGGGTCACCGAGTACCTTGTGGGTTCCATCGCAGTACTTGCATTGCTATACTGAATAAAGAACTCAATTGATCAAATTTTACTGAGTATGTATGTATGTATGTATATTTATTTTCATTTTAAATTTCATTTTTACAATATGATGTATCTTAAATTAATATATAAATAAATATAAAAATAAATATAGTTAAAATAGCGACTGTGACACGATGTCGTCCGTCGACTTATATTGTAATAGTAGTATTAAAAGTAGTTGTGCAATAGTGAGTATAACAGTAAACTAGTATAAAGACATTATAAATGATAGAAGAGCCACAAACTATATATTAATTATTTTATTGTGATATTAAATAATACCGATATGCTATACAATTTTTTACATATTCTGCTACTCATCCCATTCTACCTCTGAACCGGTTAAAACATTTATAATGCCTTCATAAGATATAATAGCTTTACCAAAGCAAGTCAATCGGAACTCTTGTAGAATAGGACAACGGCCAAGGAAATGCACAATATCTTCAGTCTGAGTACAACAAAAAATATACATGAGTTAATTTTTTTTTTGCATATATATTTTATATATGTTATTATACAAAATGAATATATACTAATATTATTATTTTGTTTTAACTTCTTGGCTCCACTTATCGTAATAAACTAAAATTCTGTTAAATTAGCTATATAAATCTTTATATAAGCCTTTACTTCAATATATTAAAATCACAATTAAAACAAAATGCAAATATTGTTCTTAGAGATTTGATTTGGTCTTAGATTATTATTGTTTATTGACAAATATTTTCAGATAAGCATTGAAACTGATTTACATTTCCAATAAATAAAGATTTTATTGCAAAGATACTATTTGCTATAAAATCAAGTTGCATTGCAAATATTTTAGAATTTATTATAGCAATTCAATGTTCAATTGTGGTTAAAATATATTACAATTTATAGCTCCAAACACACAAAAAATTAATTTAAATTACAAAAAATATTTTTTTGTTGTAATAAAAGTAATTTCTTTTCAATTTTAATTTATTTTTAATGAGTTGATTGTGAATTATTTAATAATTTTATTGATTTTAGACATTGTTGTGGTATTGCCATATTATAATATGACTAAAATTATGAAAATATAAATAAAACTCTTTAACAGATATTCATGTTTAATAGCAATATTAGGAATTATTG
This sequence comes from Teleopsis dalmanni, assembly GCF_002237135.1. Taxonomy (NCBI): domain Eukaryota; kingdom Metazoa; phylum Arthropoda; class Insecta; order Diptera; family Diopsidae; genus Teleopsis; species Teleopsis dalmanni. The sequence goes on along the minus strand of NC_051846.1, from coordinate 158,102,957 downwards.
CCATCAAAATATAATTAAAAATATAGCACTCTAGGACTCCTCCATTAAGTTCTGTAAATGAGCGAATAGCGTTGTAATACGTGTACACGAATACATATCCCTAATATCCATTGTCACTAAGACGTATCCGGGAAAAGGTTTCAGAATTCCACAGAGAACAAATATTTTATGGGTTGTTCTAAACTTTATTAGTTGTTGCTTTATCGTACAACATAAAGAGTTTAGCTTCAATGAAGAGATGATTGTTTAAACTGAAGCAATTTTTAAGGCCAGAGATAAATCGTTCTACAGAAAACAATTTCTTTTATTACTTCTGAAGGGTACCATATTGATCCATAAACTTATATTGATCCATTGTCTGAAAGATGTTGCATTATTTTTCTTTCTAAGAAGTTCCATATTTGTATTAAATAATTCCTGACAACATTCAGTGTGAAGAATATTGAGGCATTAGTGAACCAAGTTAATTTCGTATTTATAAATGGAATTTTCATGAATTAAAGGTATTCTTAAATGGTTGGACTGGCATTTTTAATTAGTTATGACGTTGTAAATTTTATTTGCTATTTACAATGTCAAATATATTATTACATTTTCTATTAGCAAATCTTTATTAACATCTGTTTGCATATTTTAATTAATAAATTTTTACAAATGCAATACTTTATTGTTAATTTTTCATGAGATCTCATATATAATATTAAAAACAATAAGAAATAATGTATTCGCTTTTATAGGTTTTTATGCATCTAATATGAATATCCATGAATTCATTAAATTTACTAAATATCATGAGTGTAACTTAAATATAATATTAAATGTAATAAACATTTTATTTTGTATTCGTTAAAAGCACTTAATCATGTAATAAAATGAAATTAAACATAATAAATCAGTCGTAAAACCCTTAATGCCATGACCTGACCCAAAACATTGAACTTGCAAGAGGCGCATATCAAACACTTATAGAAATAAAAGAATAACAAGAAGAAGAAGAAGAAGAGAAAAACAATAAAACTATAGTAGTACTAAAAACAGGGGGGAATAATCGTATACGAAATTGACTCAACCAAGATTGCCCAAAAGTCCAAGAAGCAAAGTCCAGCAAATAAAAAATGAGAATGGTTCAAATGAGAATAGCGTCAGTTGCCAATATTCACATTCATAAATCAATACACATACCTAGGAGCGGGGAGCGAGAGAGTAGTGCAACGAACAGTAACAATATAAACCACAATAGCAAATACTGGAAGAGAAGACTAGTCAACCGTTTGCAGTTGTCCGTAAAAAATTTATGCTGTTACCAATATTGGCAGGACAGCAGAACAACCAGCGCCGCCGCCGCCGCCAGTGATAATATATGTTTAAATACAAAGAACACGGCGGTGGCAGGTGCTGCCGCTGGCATATTTACTATTGGTGCGGTGCAAATAGCAGGTGAACGAGAAACCTTTAAGCTCCAAAAATATACTTATACACTCAGTACTGAATCCTGAACGCCTAACCGAAAACGCAAAACAACAAAGAGCAAAGCTAATATGAGCAGCCGAGCATCGACCACTACAGGACATGCCAACATAGCCGTTTATGAAAAAAGAAACTTTTTCATAAACTTCATGCGACGAGTATGTGGACGTCTTTCTTTACATGTGGGGAAACACACCCACTGCGGAGGCACTTAAGTCATTGATATAAGCTCTCGAACTACAATAAGTTTGCTTAAGCGTTGGTGACATTTTCGTTTTGGGACATTCGTTAAAAGTTATGCACTTAAGTAAAAACATGTCTGAATCCTTTATGGTTCAATTAAGACTTTTCGCTTTGCTATTAGCCAATTTTATTTTATTATCTAGAAATAGAGTAAGTGGGAGAGCGGCGGAAGTGGAGGCGGGGGAATTATTATGAAATTTATAAGCTGCTAATAAATTTTCAGAAAAGTTCAAATTGAATTATGGATACCAATTAAGTACAGAAGTTTTGCCTTAATTAACTGGGTTGCATGGAGGCCTAGAAATTGGTGGGATGTGGAAAAAGAATTTAATTAAAGTTTATGTTACATAAAACCGTTTTTATATTAAACATATAATTTATATATATATATATGTTTTTGTGTTTTTAAAGTACATTTCAATAAGTTTTTTAATATTGCTATAGGCATATGCTTGCTTACAAATTGTCAATTTAATATAAAAATATTGAGAAAACATATTTGCTTCATATATTTTGTACACAGGTGGCATTTATATCCGCGACGACAGGCTCCAGTTTTCTTGAGTTTTCTTATTGAACGTGACATTTTCATATAATTGCAATTTTTCCATTCAAATTTCATATTTTTTTGCATTGTTTTTATTTATAATATATCGCATAATATCTGCTCTCTGAAATAATAATATTTATCAATTATTTAAAAAAGCACAATATAGACTGAAGTACTTTAAAAGCACCTTTATAAAAAAATTGAATTCAAATTCAATTGGGAAAAATTCAGTTATTATATCTTTTGTATATGCTCCATATACCGAGTGTTAATAACACAACAATTGCAACTTTTGCAGACGATACGGCTGTATTGTCCGTGGAACATACCGAAACAATTGCAACAAGGAACTTTCCAGCCACTCTCAACCATGTGCTAGAGTGGGCTAACCTAACCTAATAAAACTAAATACCCTAAAAATGTAAGTGTTGTGTTAACATATGAGCAAATTAGACCTCTGTATATTAATGACCAATAAATTCCATGCGCATAATACAGCTTAATACTTGGACATGACACTTGATGTCAATTCAATGAAATGGCTACTTGAACGACAGTATGTCGTTAAGTCAACCAAAAACAAACTAATAGATCATAGATCTCCAATTGAAAGAGTGTCGTCAATGGATGTTATAGAAGTATGAAATTGTGACTTTCTTCTTCTTAATTCCTTCATCTCCTTGTGGAGCACAGGGTCTCAAATAAAATTGTGATTTTAGTAAATAAAAATATACTTTTAAAAACTAAATAAAGAATAAACATTTTAGAAGTGATGTGTTCTATTATTTTAGAAGCGGCCGGGTCAGGTGCAGTTAGATAGGGACAGGAATAATTTAATAAATGAGGCGAGAAAGAACTCAAGAACCAGCCAACAACAACAAGACGTTGTTGTTGACAACAGTAATTTTAATTATCACAGCTTTTTCTTTTCTTTTTTTTTATTAGCTTTACATATAAAAAATAATTATTTTTACTTATTTGTAAAATGAGGAGCAAGGTATATTTGTAGTATACTTTTATTATCCTTTGCTGATGACTGTTCAGAATCATGTTGACACTAAATGATTTTACACCAAGTTATCATTCAAGAATGATGTGTAATACTAGCTTACGGAATAAGGTGCCTTGCTTATTTTTCAATATGCATCGATAGCAGAAGACTCACGTTTACTACTATATATCAAAACTTTTCGTACTATAAAAACATCTGAAACTAAAATAAAACCTTTTAACCTTTTTAGATCTTCGATAATTCGGATCATTGTAAACCATACAAAATTAGAGTAGGCGTTATGTTATGATTCATTAGTTTGGATCACTTGTTATGAACCTGTCTGTTCAATGAACTAAGATCATAACTCACGTTTATGGGTTGTGTATTCGAATTTAATTTCAGGATATGATAATAGACTATTTTTCAGTTTTCATTCAGTTTCTGTTGTTAAAAAAAAAACATTTAAGTCTTTAATATAACTTTCACAATCTCAAAGTGTCAGTATTCCAGAATGACTCCGAATTTAGTTAATTCGGATTAGCGAAGTTCTAATGTATATGTATATCCGTGTTGATAGTATTATTTTAATAAAGAGGTGTTGTTAGGAGACAAATCATTATTGATATTATTATTATTATTGTTAGGGGATGTGGCACCGTCAGATCTATTGTGCCCCTTTCTGGATTTAGAGAAGATGTTGAAGCCGTGTTGCGTCAATAAAAAGTAGTATAGAACCTACTTTTCGGAGTTTTATTGACTCTTACATAAGAATATACATTCCTAGAAGCCTATTTCTAACAGCACTTGCGTGACCTACTCCTTATTCTCTTCACAGAATCTGCAGTTTGCATTCCTAAGTTTACCCAGTCTTGTAAGGTGGTGTTTTTGTCTACAGTGCCCTGTTCAGATTCCTGTGATTCTAAGTTTTTCTTTGATAGGTTCATACAATCCTAGTATCTCATATTATTATAAATACCAATAAGTGATTTGTATTGTGTTAATCCTGGTATATTATTTCAGTAATCCTTTTTATTCTGGTTCTCCTTTATTTTTATGAAAGAAAGGAGCACAAAAAGGTTCCGGCACTATTCTCGGTGGGGCTGCTCCTTTCCTGACTATTTTGTCCGCGTATTCGTTTCTGCGTACGCCAGTATGTATATAATTGAATACCGTTATATTAACGGCATCTAAGGCACCTTAAGTACTTAAGATTCTGTATAAAAGAATTTAAAACAAAATATATTTAATTTAAATATTTTTCATTTAAAGATACCATTCTAAAACATTCCCCCTTTTAAATCCTTTACGACTTTTTTACTATTTTTTGTTTTGTAATTTGTTTTATTTTTTTATTTTTCGTTTATATGATTTTCATTATTTTAAACATTTTTGTTTTAATATTTAAACTTCATTTGTGCAAAATAAAAATTTTGGTCACGTTTTATACTATCAAACACATTCGCAAAAGTACGTTAAAACGGGAGCGCACACACTCGTTCAGGATATAAGATCCACGGACGTGTATGTCTTGTAAATAATAGTGGATGTTAACTTGACTTAAAGTTCATGTCATTAGGTTTCAAATGTTTATCTTTTTCACAGACTTTGGAGTTTGCAGCAATTGTAGATTGCAATGAACTGTGAAATTCAACAGCGATGATTTCGGTAATTTAAAGGTGTCAGAAGAGTCACGTTTTCAAAAACGAAATAAAAACGGGATATTTTGCAAATATATGTAATACCGACTGACTTTCATATATCATTTAAAAGTCTAGAAACTTTATTAAATGATATATAAAATAAAATATATTAAATTAAATATATTGTTTAATATGTAATAATCCAACTGGCTCATACCATGTTTACATTGTGAACTTTAGGTTATCTGTCCTTTTTGACAGTGTGTTCTACATTGTTGTAGATTAAAAACTCGGCAGTGGTATATTTCCCCATAAATTTGGATGTAATAGTAGTTCACTACGTACGAAAGTAGCTTCTTTACAATATCTCCGATGTAAATATCGTAACCTTCCCAACTGCTATCAAATATGTGATAAGTGCTACAACGGCATTTGTTACAGTTTGAATATGCTGGGTTCTCATAACAAGCTAGTACACATTACACTGTTCAGTTCACATAGATAGCTGCATGCAGACACATATCGGGCAACTGGATGGCTAACGATATTGCGAAGACAGACACCCTGTTCTCAGACATGTATTTTTCGGGTTTGCAATGGCCAAGCTAGCTAAAGAAAAATAACTCAAAATCAATCTGTTTCCAATAGGTCAACAATCGTACCCGTCTGCTGATTTAACCGAAGCGTGTACTGCTCATTACTACGATATCAGTGTTACAAAATCACTGCGAAGTAAGAAGATATGTATGAAATTGGGTGTACCCTGTAATGATTTCTGTCGGTGTTGTGACTCAGCACATGAGAATGAAACTGTACTCCACTCATGTGACAATGTCTATTAATCGCTTGGAGAAGATTTAAAATCATTATAAATCTATAGACTTATCACGTAGGTTAGCTTTCACTTAAATCGCGATGTCGTGCTTTTCGGCGTAGCCCGTATGTTGATCTCTGCGGTACAGAGAGCCTACGTGGGGACGAAGCGTAAAGGTCCATTAATTTGTATGGCAACTATCCTTCTCGTTTTGTAAATTAATTTTGGGTAGCATGGTTTTTTAGTTGCTTTCCACCAGAAGACAGCCCAGTAAAGAGGCATTGGTTCAATGATGGTTATGTAGAGGCAGAGTGTAATACGAGGTTGAAGACACATGTAGCACATATAGCTTTACGGGCTCCTTTAGCCAAGTTGGCCATCCAGCTGAGATTAAAGTTCAGTATGAGACCCCAGATATTTGACATTCGATATTTGACATCCAGTTACAGTGACGAGCACCAAATTAATGAGGCGCTCGTCGATGGCGTTAACCCTTGCAAGGATTCGATGCGCTATCCTCTGCGTTTTATAAACCCTCTTGTGATGTGGGCTTACATGAAATTTCACACCAGAAGTAGATTTGGTGCTGGTTGCTGATGGACCAGTCGGCATATTCGCTTTGACCAGGGCACCAGCAGAAGTGCAGGAGGCAGCGTTACCACCTGACACAGATGTCGAGGTGCTCGGCGACAAAGTGATCCTTGTCCGTCTAAGAATATGGTCCAGATGGATGGTTTACCGACGCTTGCCTAATAAGACTTGAGTACTACGTAGCCTTACTTATGTTATATTAATATGTTGCCCATAATTTGATGGAGTCTATTATTAAATATGTTATATATTCAGTTTTTCAAAACAAACTTATGTTGCAGAAAGTTAATTAGAAAAGGAGTCTCTACGGATCATTGTGGGAGTGATTTCAATTCAGTTCAGTCAGTTGTGTAACGCGAATTTATACTTTTTGCAATTATTTCATGCGATTTTCGAAAAGTGAAATTATTTGATCTTTAAATCTTCAAGAGTTTTCAAGAGCTTTCGGTCTTCGAGAGTGATATTTTTTCCACGGTTTCTTATCATTTTAACAAATGCCATAAATAAATATGAATCCGTGTAAAGAATTTATATAATTTGTGATGGATATTTACCGATATTCGAAACAACTCTATGGTCAGTCTAAAAATTTACTAAACTAAATTTTTTTTTTGGATTTAAAAACTGCCTCTGCCCTTTTGTACCACCCCTTTTTGCTTCGAAATAGATTTCTTGTGATATGACAAAATATTCTGAATTCATAATTTTTCAAAAGAGTTTTAAACAACATTTACTTATGATTCTTAAGTGCGAAAGTGATTGAAATCAATTGTGAAAATAAAAATTCATGATAATGGCTGTTACATAAAACTTCAAAAATTATATAAAAATATATGCTTAAATATTTTTTTAAAAAATGTTGAAAGATTTTAGTACCAGGAAACTGAAATATTTTCGCAAGTGCGTTTGAATTGCACACACACCTCATCAAATAGACTTCTCATATGAAAAGTCTGAGCTTCATGAGGATGAGGAAGTATGATGTGAAAATAAAAAGAAGGAAGAAGCTAAATGGATTTAAGGCGACAAAAATTTTACACACAAGTAAATATCTTCGCACAGACGTAAAAATCCAACTGCAGACGTGCCACTGGAATTCTCAAATGAAATGTTAGTTTTTGAACGAAAAAAAAAATCCATAAAACCCATTCTGGTAAAAAAAAACCTAGTCAAACTATATTCTTTTAGCAAAAAATCCGCTGAGCTAAAAAAAGGAAAAGTCAAAAAAAATGGATGTCTACGTGTTCATACGGCAGCTGGAAAAGGTAGTGTTTAAATAACAGTAAAGGAGGGAATTACCGAGCTCTCTATGACGACCAAAAATTTTCGTCAACAAATTACGGAAGTTTTTCAAGCAGTTGACGTTTATATTTATTTATGTGTGTGCATATGTCGCGCTGTGTAAGTATGTGTGAGTGTGTGCGAGTGTGTGCGAATGTGTGGGAGCTTGTAGCATATATAAATTTTCACACGTACGACAGTGACAGCGTTATGTGTGTCGGGATCTGTGCATTTATATTTGATGTACACAGAACGGATACATTGAATCTTGTCAAAACATTTCAGTTTGTGTTGCCATCACGTGCAGAATTTAGTGAAGCATGTGATGACGCATGTTTTGTTATTATGAACATATTTTCCTAGTGTACTCATACCCATTACGAAGTAACATTCTTCCTTGAAACTCCAGTGCCCTTGTGTTTTAGATAGGCGAGCGCTCACATTCCTTACACGCTCAAATGCATCCACAAAACAGAACGTCCTGTACATCTCAGCCATACGTACGTGTTTGTTTATTTAAACATGTGTGTGTGTATAAGTGACAACGTATCATAAATTTTTGATATTTATTGGTTTAATAAAATGATTTTTGTTATTGAAGGATTCAATTTGTAAAATCCTTATATGTCAAATATATTATTTTTTGTGAAGTTATATGATGTCTGAAGAAAAACTTTTTGGTTTTTATGTAAGGAAAACTTTTGGTTTTCTTTTGATGGAAAGTTAACGGTAATGAAAAATGCTTAAATTTACTGAATTTTTTATATTTTATTAAACATTTACATAAACATTTGAATTACGAAGTTTTCTATAAACAATTAAAATTGATATAATTCAAATAAAAGATCACTTAAAACCGATTTTCGATATTTACTTACATTCATACTTGCTTATATAAACACACACTTTAAGACCCAAAATTTTGCTGCATCCACAACAAGAAAGCATAGATAGTAAGAAGAAGCAACAGAAAAATAAAAAGCTCAACTGTTTAAATAGTTTATTTATTAGGGTGCATCTCAGTACTTCGAAATGTCTAACTTCAAAGTTCTAAACCTGGTACTTGTAGAAAAATAAAAATCTTATCTGTTTAGAAGTCAGTACTTCAAAATTTCTAATTTTAAAGTTCCAAACCTGCACACTTGCGGTTCATAAAATTATATACCGACTAATAAACTAATGAATCATTTCTGGAGAACTCTTATGATGGACTTTTGACAATATTCGAAACAGCTACATAGTCAGAGAGAAAATTCAAAAATTATATATAAAAATATGATTGAGTGTAAACATCAAAATTTTCTTTAGACAAACATTTGCAATAGCTATATTCGACCGATTTGAAGTGTGTCTAAAAACAAAATTAAATTATTTAATCTATTGTATTTTCATTAAAAACTATTGTATTACCGTCTGAGAGTAGTACATCCACGCGATAATGGTTACAATTTTTTTTTCTTTTTTACAGTAGGTAGAAAGCATCGAAAGCCACAGTGAGAGACTTGAACCCACTAAAACCACCTATTAGGAATGAATGAAGAAAATTACCACAGCAGTGTGAAAACTTCATTCGAGTAATAATGGGAGAGAGATGAAAGCAGATAGGCTTAATACCTAGTGGCATAGATTCATCTAAACCAGAAAACAAGGTCATAGTTTAAGGAGATGGTTAGAATATTTCCAAGTCATATTATTTAATATATGCTATGTATGAATGTAAAATTCAGTTAGCACCACCCGATACTATTTGAAGTACAAATGATGGTGTTTGAGTTTCATTTATGGCACTCGACCAGAGGTGTAAAACTGTGGTCAGGGTTCACAGTTTTGATTGTCCTGCTATTAAACATTTATTAAACTTAATTTACCTAATTTTTATCTAATTTACCCTACTCGAAATTCTGGTAAATACTAACATTTTCTACCGTACCAATATAATATACTATTTACCTCAATTTACCATCAATTTACTCGAACTCGCACACGACCCTAAAAATGCTGTGATATAATTATTTCTATAAAATGATCAATCATGGATTTCCCAATGATTTCCTTTTTTTTTTTATTTGATATGAAATAGATCCATTTTTTTCAATTATTGTAGACGCGACCTTTTCGCTTGGAAAGCACTTAATACTTCATAATGCTTACAGATTCTTGGTTATTACACTTTGGAGAGTACCTTATCCCATATATTATAAATTTATCATGTTAAAATTCTCTGATAAACTCTCCCATTGTCAATGTTAAAAAACGCAGATTGCTATTTTCCTTTGCATCAATGCCTCTCATAAGATATGACAAACTGACTTACACATTCACACAAAAATTAAAATTTATTTTAATATTTTTCGCTTAAACGTCGTGTTGACACAGGAAAAACTTAAACTGTTTTGATGAAACATTCTCTGTATTTTGTTTTTGTAGGCGAAATTTTTTATTGCTGGAGCAATGGGAGCGCGAGCCTTAATAAATTTTCTAGCAACCAATTTTGTGCCACGAATAACAAACACGAACGTTAATATTGCTTAAATGCTGTCAAACACAACAACAACAACAATCGAAACAACTACAAGAACAACAAAAATAAACTATTTTTGGCGCAAGCACAGTATTAAGTGTTGTTGTTATACTTGTTGTTTTGTTGTTTATGCATTAACAAACATCAAAAGGGACTGTCCATTTTATGGCTGAAATCGGCAACAACAAACATAGCGAAAAGAGCGGCAACAAAAGCAATATCTAGTATATAATATAGTAAAAAACAATAACAATTCACGAGGCTGCATAAAATAAAGAACGGCAGGCAAGAGGCGTGTAAAAATAATTGGCAGTAAAAATAAATAGGAAATAGGAAGGAAAAATAAGAAATAGCAAATGAACATTTAAATAGCAAAAGAAAAAACAACAAACACATCCAAATAAAACAATAACAATGCATAAACAACATTGCAATATTTTTGCTTTGTTTTTATTTTTTTATTTGTTTTTTTTTTTTTGTTAATTAAGAGACTAGGGGCTTGCACTACAATCAGTATCGGGAAATTAAGTTACTCAATGTGAAGTTCGTGATGATACGCCAGTGCACAGTGGTTAAAGCAATAAATTTATTGCATAAAATTACTAAATTTGCAGAAAAGAAAAATAGAAAAATTTTGACATGCACTCTTTTTTAATAAAATTAAATTTTAAATTAAATAATTAAATTATGGGATAATTCTGAGGAAATTTTTAAATTAAAAATTTTTTTTTTTTGATATTTAATCAAGTGAGTTACGCCAATATGCTTTACTTACAAAATCCCAATTAATTAAAATTAAATTTACGCTGAAAATGTTTTTTTCTATTACAAAACTAGGTCTGTTAAAAGTTACTCTAACAAATGGTAACTTGTTTCAAAGTTTCTTATCAACTGATATTTTATTTGCCTTGGTTTGCCAATTTTTATGAAGAATATCTGATGTAGTTAGTGTCATGCTCAAGTTTGAAAACCTTGAAAACGATGTAGAATTTTTGTTTAAATTATATATCACTACAATATAAATATTTTCAAAAGTTTACGTTTTTGAGGGACTGCAATCTAACATTACAACCACTTCATTTCATTAAAAGTTCTGTAATTACAAAAAGTAAGCTTTATAGTTCGATTATATTGTTCGAAAATGCTACGTAATTAGGTTAATTAGGTTAGTTTAGTTTAGGTTAGATTAACTACGTTATACTGGCATTACTACCAAAAGGCAATCCGCTTAGGCCTTTTGGCTCATTGTATTATTATAAAAAAGCTTAAAGGTTTAAGAGCCACCTTGAATCTTTTACCAAACCTTTACAGGTTAGTTTTGAGCAAGAAGGTTTTAAGCCAAGATGCTCAAAAAATTAAGTAGCTTAAGTAGTTTCACTATTTGTATAGGTTAGGTTAGATAACGTTATACTGACAATACTAGCAAAAGGCGATCCAGTTCGGTCTTTTGACTTATTGTATTACTGTAGAAAAACTTGAAGGTTTAAGAGAACCAACTTGAATCTTTCACCAAACCTTTAGAGGTAGGTTTTAGTCAAGAACATTTTGAATCAAAATGCTCAAAAAATTAAGCTCTTACCATAGTTAATTAACACCGCGTATGCAATGGACAGTTACAAAGCAGGTGGGAGAAATTTCCATTGCCCTAACCAAAACTGCGACAGGTGTCATTAAACGGGAGATTCAGTTTCCTAGCATAATTTCCTAAACGGCTGTGACCCGTCAACAAAACTAACACAGGATTAATGGCTTTACAAGAGATCTGAATGAGAAATACGAGATTATTTCTAGCATTAGATGCCTGAGACTTTTCAAGTTGTGTTACTATTAATTGCTTAAAACTGAAATATATTATTATTATTGTCTATTCTTTCATTGTAATTTGTATAGCAATACTAAATACCTTTTAGAATAAATTTTAGTGAGTCTGAAAAATAAAAAACTACTATATAGTAGTGATTTCATCATAGAGTAATGATAAAAAATGTTAAAATGCTACAAAGTCTTATACTGTAAAATCGATCTAGTTTTTATTACAGAAATAGCAACAGTATATCAACCCAAACTTTTTAAAAGTGTGGTACATCCTTAACATTATTATTACACAACAGCACTACAACATATCTTTTGTCCATTATACATCTGGCTAATATTTTAATACCTATCATATGTATCTCATGCATTACAAATTCCTTTGTTTCTCATTTTATTTTTTTTTTTATTTTTTTTTTTTTTGCAACTATGGAACATATCAAACACTTTCATTGCAGTACTATAAGAAGCGAAATGAGGGCATATGACTTTGGTTAATATTTTTTATTTTTGAGAACTTTGTACCTTTTGCCGCACACATTTGCTATTCTTTTATATAATTTTTTTTTTATTTTTTCAACTTGTAAAATAATTTTATACAAACAACATTTTTACTCAACAATTAAAAATTGTAAAAAAAAAGTCCCACATATTCACGTCTGTAAATAAAAAAAAATTTAAAACACATTTTGAGTACGCCAGTTGCGTTTGTTTGTGGTCCTCCGTTTCGCCCACAGCCATTTTGGTTTACGAACACCGTTCCCAGAGCTTCCACCTTAGTCCTTTCGATTCCTTGCCGTTTTTTTTAGCTTCCTGTATTTTACATTTAAATTTTTTTACGTTTTTTTTAATTTTGCTCTTCGCGTTCGTGGCATTAAATTGTCCAGCATCCGTAAAGAATTTTTTATTCCTTGTACAGGATGTTGTTTTAATGAGGATTGTTGTGCCAGGCCTCAGGCAGAATGCCACTATGAATGAATATTGTTAGTAATGTTGCCGTTATTGTTTGTTTGTTGGTTTGTTCGTTTGTGCCACGTTTATAAAATTATTTATTTGCGTTTTTATAATAAATTTCATTTTAATTTTTATTTATATTTGCTTCGTTGACATTCCAGCAAATAATAAAAAATATAAAATGTTTTTTATTAATACTCCTAGTTTAGAAAAAAATATATATGTACAAACTAAAACATTACATAAAATTTTAAACGAGAAAGAAATCACTGTTCTTGAAAAAAATATATTAACATTTATAAGAACTTCAATAAAAATATAGCAAAAGTGATTTTCCTATAAATTAGGTCTTAGTATCACGCTTCGACTACTGAACCATTGCAATGTCTGTCAAGCAGAAGTAATGGCGATTTACTACATAGCAAAATAGGTTCTATTCAACAGAACACTGGTGTAAATATCCTAATCTTTGGAGGGCCAAGCTGCAAACAAATATGTGGTAAACGCTGCAGCTACATTCTCAACAGTTCCAGAATGCCGAGCTTCTCTTAATAACCTTGGTAAGCGTGGTAGTATCCTGGACACAGAGACATCTCCAGTAACTACAGAGCGGACCAACTTGCCAAGGTAAGCGATCTGCTACCTGATATTTATTAGATACAAATGATATTAGAATACCATTTGTAATGGCTAAACTGGCAATTAAAATACAGAATGGCTGCCGAAAATTACAATAAAATAAAATGCATTATTTTGTTTATTTTTGTTAAATTTAATGAAAAAAATGAAAATATGCGAAAATAACTTTAAATTTTTAAGTTAATTTATTTTGATTCAATATGAGACCACCTCTAGCATGAATTATGGCCTTCAAACGTACTATCACAAGCTGCCCAAAAATGGAATGCGGTATTTTGGCCCATCCTCGGCTTAACGTTTGCTTCAGACAACCAATATTTTGATTTTTTTTAGTGCCAATCTTACTTTTTAAAATACAGCAGACCAAAAAGGCTGAAGAGTTTATATCATATGAACATGGAACGTTGTTTTTCAGTTATTCTTAGTTGACGCGTGCTTTGTGAGGTGAATCTGAGCCTGTTGGAATGTCAAATGCCTGCGACCGAAATCTTTATCTACCCAGGGCTTTAGTGCTCCCTCTAAAACACTTTTCCGATAGATTTGGGAGTTTATTCTAACTCCCCAGTCGATGAACACAAGCAGAGAGCGACCATCGGCCGTTACGGCTGCCTACACCATCACCATCGGTGGCGATTGCTTTCCGGTGGGCATTCGTATATTCACATTTTCAGCTGACTACTCTAACAAGTCTTATATTAGGGTTTTCCAAGTAACTGCAACTGGGCACTAACTAGGGAATACATAAATTAGTCAAAGAGAAGGGAAGGACTGTGCAGAAACACCCCTTGGAAAAACCTCTGATAAGGAAACTCGATTATTTTACTTGTTTGCGTATAAGTAAAATTGCAAAATAAATGAATTTTTATTTCTTTAATTTTTTCAAAATAATTTAGATATTTGGTTTCATTTAAGATATTTCTCTTTTTAGTACCAATCTTGAAATATCTTATTCACATGCATAGAGTAAACTACATTTGATATGATAATAAAAATATGTTATATCCGTATAATGATAATAATCATATTTTTATTTAAGTTTATTAATAATGATGTCGCTTAACGTGACTCGTCAGCATTTCCAATACATTTGACATAATAATTAATATTATTAAGGACAGAAAAGAAGTTTAGATTTTAATTTAAATCCCC
>NC_051846.1:158071190-158088202 GCF_002237135.1 Teleopsis dalmanni | reverse complement strand
CCATATAAAAGAAATTTAATCAAAAAAAAAAAAATTGTTATATAATAATAAAATTAAAATACACAATTTAATATTTGGGTTTTTATAAGTTTTACAATGACAATTTTGTATATAGAAAGTTTAATTATAATTTTTTTAGTTCTCTATTTAATTTAATGAGATGCTTAATCAATTTAATTACACAAGTTATTATATTTAAGTATGTAAAGATTTAAAATAACGTTTTTATGAATTTAAATAAAACAAAAAAATTAATTGGTAATTAAAAAAATAAATTAATATTAAAAAATTAATATATGAAGCAAATATATTTAAGGTATGATTTTTTATTTTTTTTTTTTTGCGGCAAGGATGAGTATAAAATGCCTAACCACTGACCTCGGGACTACGTTAGTTTACTTCGTGGTAAGGCTCCTATTAGTCATTTAAGACTTTCATCGGTGTGACCTGCGTCCAGGCCCCGCTACTGTTGCAGATGATTAATCTTCCCCTTGGTGTGATATCGCTGCAGTCTAATTTCTTCAATCTCAGAATATGTGTTCCGGTTCTCACTCCTGATCTGAATTGGAATGTCGTCAGATTGCTCTTCGTTTTAGATTAGTTTCCGTCCAGATCTTTCTTTATGACTTTTGTTACAATGTAACGTCACGCTTTCTGTTGTGTATTTTGTTGGGGTATCACTGTGGGCCAATTTGTTTTAATAATAACTGCATTCAGCCGCTTCGAAGTGTGGCAAAAAACAACAAGTCTCTTTTTAAAGTTTGTAATTCGTAAGCCGACAAAAACACCTCTTTTGAGACTTGTTGTTTTTTGCTGCACTTTGAAGCGGTCGATCACACCTTATATTATATAAAAAACTTCAGGTTAAAAGAGAAGATATTAACTCACACTTATTTATTTAAACAACAAAATAAGGCTTAATTTAAATATTATTTTATTGATTTTTATGTAAAAAGAAATCAGAAAATTTAAATATTTATAATTTGGATAATTTATCATTAAAATAGTAAGTATATAATTATACTATATTACATTATATTATATTAATACACCATATTATCATTATTACAGATTATCACTTTTATTCGATAGTGTCTGCGATCATGTGGGTGATCCATTGCAACAAGTGTGGTAATTTCACAAGAGTATTGTTTGCAGCTCAGGATATCTTTCTGACAGAACATATACTGCTTTTTTTAAGAGAGTGCAATTTCGCCTTAATCGATATTAAAAAAACATGATATTATTATTAGGTGAATATATTATATATAAAAAAAGTATGTAAAATTTATATTGTAAAATTTTACTTTTACAGAAATAGTATGGAGCTATTTGGATTTAATATCAGCTTTTAAATACAAGCCCATCCAATAACTCGCACTTTACTTCATCCGTTCTTTCCGTAATCCCATTTTTCATCTGCAATTTTCGTGATCCCAATAAATATTTTCAAAAACCACTGATAATAATTACTTGGCTATATCCGCCTATTTGACTATATCAGTTGTGTAGTTGGTCAAGTTAACTTGATTGAATTCTTGATTTCGGATTTTAAAAATATTGAGCTGAATAAAATTTTAAATTTTAAGCTGGATAGATAAAATTTATATTTTTGAAAAAAATAAAAAAAAATAGAAAAAGCATAATATGTGACAAATACTTCGAACAGCTTTTTAAAAATGTCAATTGAAATGTGTTAAATGATATAAAATAAAACAAAAAAGTTAGAAATGAAATGTTTGCCTTGGTCTTAACATGACTTCCGACACTTTTCCGGGATCAAATGTAAAGCAGAATTTATAAATACTCAAAATAGAAAAAGTCCTTTTTACAGAGAAACTTTAATAAATACGTCGTGCTTCAATACAAAGCACCATAAAAGAAATAAAAAAATATATATAGAGTAAAAGCGTAAAAAATAGTCAGGATTCATTCAATTTTTTTTTCCTGTTCCTCCAATGTTGTATGAGGAAAAATATGACTGCAGTAGAAATTCATTAAAAAGTTCATTTCAGCAAATAGCGGAAGCAAAAATTAATCAGCAAATGGAATTTTTCCTTTTGTAAGGATTAACGTATCCTTTATAGCGTACAACAAACATTGCGATTACTTTTCGTACTCGTACGCTAATTACGAAAATAATTTTCAACGAAATTAGAACAAAAAATAGAAAGAAGTTCAATTTCAACTAAATTTTTTAAGAACAAAGTCAGCATTTTCAGTCATTTTCATTAAAATCTATAAAACTATACTAAAGTTGTACGGAAGTGTGAATTACTTAGATCAGGTTCATTGTAATATATAAGGTTTCTCAAAACTGAATGTGTGAATTACCTTCAAATGGTTATTAGCTTTGTTTTCTGATAAGAGATAACGAAAGACAGTAAGACTCTCCAAGGACTTTAAAGTTATGACTGAAAAATGAAGTAATCTTGGGAATATCATAAAGACTTTATGACAAGTACTTAGTATACTTTGAAGCTTTCAAAAATAGATACATTTAACAATTAAAGTTAGTAAAAAATAGAGAACATATAATAGAGTTTGCCGTATATATGTAATGTACAAGGCTTAGTCTGGAATATGAACAGCAGGAGGAATCAAAACAAAGTTTTCATTTTTTATAATAATAAAGTAGTAAAATAAAAAGATAAAAATAGACTCATTTTTTTTATTATATTATATTATTCATATATAATATATGTGTGTTTTATTAAATACAAAATATGTTTTAACAATTAAAATAAAATTTGTTCGACTTGCTTTGTCGATATCTTCCTTTCTACTAGTGCTTTTCTACTGTTTCTCTTCTAACACTTCGTTTTTAAAAGCATTGCCAATCTTACATATATATATTTATTTTATATTTATAATATAATTATATTATATTATGCTGTTATATTTATTATTCATTATATTATATAAAATTTGAGGCACCGAACGTAACTGAACGGAAAACATTATATTTTGATGATGAATTTGTTAAATGAAGAAACAAAACAAATAAGAGTTTTTATATTTTCATATCCTACCACAACTTGAAAAATAGATCCTTACATCAAATTGTCTAAATTTTATTTTAATTAGTTTCACTGCACACGCATAAGCCAAGCCCTCTAATATTTAAGATTACATTTACCCAATGGGTCTAGTTTTTATACTACAGTAATGTCTTCGTCACATATTTAAGGGAGCAGGAGGTTCTTGTCCCACCCCTGCTTGTGCCCTATGTACATATGTACAGACACACATTCAAAACAAGTTGCACTTACAAATTCACTAATTAATGGACGTGGTATAGTCAACCCAAACTAAAAATGGATTGATGATATCATAAAAAAAAGTAAAGATTTCGGTAACTTTTGCAGCAGACTCTATAAAATGGAACATGCACCTACTCTAAGTATTATATCCTAGTAAATATACTTTTCTGAACATGAGCAACGTATATAGATGGATGTAACACCTCATTCAACCATATTATGTTTTATTTTAAGTAAGTAATATTAGAAAATTAGTTATTAAACTCAGAGAAAAATATATTAACATTGTAATAATAATACTTGCTTTTCAGATATCGATTAAATTTCTATCTGGCTATTGGTGTGAAATACATTATTTAAATAGCGGTTTGGATCCTTGGACGTGATGCTTTACGTATTCCCACAATAAGTGGACACAAATGGCTTGAACTATATGGTCAATTTACATGTGAATCCTTTGACAAAAGCTAGGTTTGATCAGAGATAATGAAATAATTTTATCATTGCGGGTCTGACATATGTCAAATTAGAGCCACACATTGGATAACACTTTAGTTAAGATTTATTATCTGCTTGGATATGGATGAAAACTATTGAATAGGTAATGTTGAATAAAAATGTTCTCATTAAATTAATTAGAAAATCCATATTTTATGGGTTAAGTATTTTACTAGTATTTTCTTATTAAAATTATTTAAGTAAATATTGAAAAATTCTTTAACATCACAGATAATATATTTTTAATTAATATGTAAATGAGATTTTCGGTTAGATGAAGTTCATTCTTCCTTTTGCAAACGGAATGCTAAAGACTTTAATGACAGTAGCTAAAATCTCATTAGCTACAAAAATAGAATAAAAATTGATGTATGAATAAATAACTCAAAATGAGTATCTCATGAATTTCTTATCTATAAATACAAAAACAAAAAAAAAATGATGTCATTAGTATTCCATTAATGACAATAGCATAAAGGTAAACGTAATATAACATAAATTGAGGAGGAAAATTAATTAAAATAAATGTATTAGTAAATAATGCTGTATTATATTGTACTTTTTCCTCAATTTTTATTTCATTAAATACAAAAATAATTAATTTTAATATTAAATAAATGTATTATAAAAAATTATTATCACTAATAAAATATTAGTGCATTTTTTTATACTAATAAGAAACAACCATTACTATTATGATTTTATATACATATACAGAGTGTTTTGTACCGACATGCATTAATTTTGGGTAGTGATTCTTTGTTCCAAGGATTGAAAATAATCGTATGGAAATTATTTTCTACATTTATCAAAATACAGAGTATTAAAGAAAACTCAGCCCAAAGAAATTATACAGTTAAAAAACAGCTTATATCTTATAATGACTCATCTAAATACCTTTTATACTACTTTTTAATCCATTAATACTTGAATTTGAGATCTGATATGTTTTCGTGCTTAAATCGATTCAGTTGTTTAGTTTCTTTTTTTTTTAAATAATTAAATAATATGTAATTTTTTTAGTACACTTTTTATAAATCAATACCTTATTATCTTCTAAACAGTTTTTGCTCTGGAGTTTTTCTTCCTGCAATTACCTTTTGGAGCATGCTTTCCCCGATTTTTTTCATTAGTACTCTAAAGCACTGGAAAATTTATGTATAACTGTTGAAAAAGGACGATTACAGGATATAATGAAAAAAATTCTTTGTCCAATAATAGGTTAATGATGTATGAAAAATTTTCCAAAAAATAAAACAACATGAAATAAATATTACTCTTAAACCGTTTTAATTATGAAGACATATTAGCAAAAGCAGGACATAATCACTCTGACTGTGTGCTCACAATTGACATATAGGGCTTATAATTATTAAAGTTTAAGTTATATAGTAACTCTATAAAATGTAGTTCTCTAAAATGCAGTATATTTAAAAAGTAATGTAAAATTTAAAACAAAGTTAAAAAAATGTGGTAAGATTTATTGCATTAGCTATATAATCGATAGATCATATTTTTGATTAAAGATTTGATATGATTATAAGAAATTAAAAATGTTTATAAAAACGTATCGCATAGAGTAGTGTTCTCATTATGAGGTTTAAGCAACGCAAGGAGCAATTTGGTTGGCTAATGGGTCAACTCGAAATAATACGTAAATTGGCATTGTTAAGTTTGATCTCGGAGATCTCACCGTTTACGAGCTAATATCGTCATATTATTATAATCTGAAGTGCAATTGAAAGTGAGGTTTTGAGAGGGCGTTCCGAGAACACAACCATTTGATGGTTGTTCCTGCGTATAAGATATCAAATTGAAGTACATTCAATCGACGGAAAATAACTGAATTTAAATAAAGTAATTCTAAATTATAGTAATTTAAAATAGTTTTAAGGATATTTTTTTTTATTTTAGAGTATTTGTGAGTTAATTTTTTTAATTATTTCTGTTTTAAAAAAAGGCTTATGTGAATAAAATAAAATAAAAGCTTATAATTTAGTTAAATATCGACTATATTTATATAGACTATATATAATACAAATAAAAATAAAAAATAATTTTTATGGTTTTATTTTTTTTTATTCACAAAAGTCTTTTTATAGTTGTTTTTTTTTTGGAATAAGTTAGTAGCTCTATAAAATCAACTATTCTATGAAATTTACAGTATCGTATTGTCTATATCATCCTTAAAACTATTTAGAGATTTTTTTCATGTTTTATAAATAAAAATATTTTATTATTTTTCCTTTTAATTTCAAGCTTATTTTTATTCATTTGATTAATAATAATTGTTCTTTATTTCTTTCCAGATTTTATGGTTATGATTATTATTCGAATGTGTCCTTGGTTTCTTCTAAGTAATACTGAATAAATATTTGTTTTTATGTTTTCGTCCTTTATAATTTCTAATCCTTTTTTTTTGGTAATTTTATTGGTTGTTAAAAAGTTAGTATTTAATCCTGTTAGGGGTCAGTCACTGTTATTGATAAATCTCTTTAAATTTGTAAAGCTTCTGAAAACGAATGACTGACATTTATCAAGCTTTGCACATCTGCTGGTTTTGAGATTCTTTTATTTTAAGTGTCAAAAGTGCTAAAGCCACGTCAGGATACAGTTTTTGTCTTCAGTTGTACGCGTCTGTAAAATTTTATGGTGTTTAAGGATAATCAAACATTTGCATTTTTTAGAATTCCTCGATTTCAGCATTTGAATTCTATCTTCTTTCAACGTTATCTTTATTTTAGTAATTTTGCACGAATTTATTTTGCACATAAAAAATGTTAACAACTTTTTTATTTGAAAAATGTAATGCAATAAATAAGAAAATCTATATCGAAGTATAAATTAGTTTAGGTAAAATACTGGTGAAAAAATTAAACAAAAGACAAATTAAATGAAAATTTAAGTTAAATGTATTTAAAATTATATTTAAATATTTAAAATATATTAAAATATTATCGCCAAATGGGAGCTACAATCTTTAGTGTACTAATCAAAGGATATTATATTCATCGACGGCATTGATATAATACGAAATACAGTGATCGATATAAACAATTCACTATTAAGACTTGACAGTAGTAACCAAAAAAGCAGACCTTGGACTCTATATGAACAAAGGCAAAATGATAATAAAAAAAAAATATAACGACTAGGTTCTTATCTGATATATAGGGGAAAAGGGCAATTAATTCGAAATACTATTCGTAAATTTTACATATAGTAACTGCGGAATTAGAACTTGATTTATTATCATAGTAAAATAAAACTTTTTCTATTCTTAGTCAGAATCCAGAGTTATTTAACGTGGTTACGTGTATTGAAGCCTCAACACCACGATGTTCTAAAAACAACTCGTATCAAGATAATGTGGCTATAAGCGCCCTATTAGAAATTCCAAAGAATTTCCACCGGCACCAATTCGAGTTATCTGTTTGGCAACTTACCCCATAGTAAGGAGCGTGACCTACCGATACCACTGCTGATCTTTGGGTGGTAGCACCTGGTGTGAATATGTAGCTATGAATGTAAGTAAAATATAATTATTCTCCCCGCGTAAACAGTTATAGCACTGCCAACTTGAATTGGTCACGACAGCCGATTTGACCGTCGTAATACCAGATACACACCCCCAAACAGGTGTCGCAAGTGAATTTTACTCACTACCTTTAACACTCCAAACATTGTCTGAATAGTGCCGAGATTATTGGCGCCTCATAAGAAAGGCGCCTCATACCTTACCTTGGGAATATTTTGACACCTTCACCGCAGGGTATCTATTGCCAGTCACTAACAAAGTCACTACTGGCAATCTAAAAAAACAATAGCTATGATCTTCCTTGTAGACCTTCATTAGCGCCAATAAACAAGTCGCTCTCATTGTTACAAAGAACAGTAGTTATGAAATTCCCTGTGGATAGCTAAATCTTTGTGTTCTAAACTTTTAAATTATTTTCTTTTTTATTTACTTTGATTTTAATTTATATATTTACATATATGTATATAAAGTTAATTTCTATATTACTTTATTAGTGGTAATGCATAATGTTGGTGAAACCTCAATGTTATCAAATAATTGATGAGCTTAATTATAAACATTTTCACTCACTGTAACTATCTAGCTTTCACACAATAATGTCTGCTTAATGAATGAAAGGATCTTGTTTCAAATTCCATATAGCACTTAGTCTACAGTATTTCTAAAATTAAAATTCCAAGCGAAACATATATGAAATTCTTCGAAATTGTGATTATTAGGTTGCAGCAAGCTACCAAAAAATTGAGTCTGCAATCAAGTAATCCATCCAACCCTTCACGTGAGTAAGTTAGTCTTGTTGTATGTGCTTTCTGTACTCGTAACTATCTGTCCATCTATTTCACTGTCAGTTTGTCCATCAGTGTTTAACCAAAATGCCTCGCTTGGCTTTGTGGTCACGATATGGAATGCCTTGCTGAGTTAATTGCTGTTGCTGTTGCTTTTGCTGCTGCTCTTATTGTTAGTGATAGCAACAAATAAAGATGATGCCACTCTATGCTTAATCCAGCAAAAACAGGCTCATTCCGTATCTGGTATGGTGTGTTGAGTTCCACAGTCCTGTTGCTTTCTGGTATTTGCATGCTGCGAATTATGTTGTCAATTGCCACGTTGGAAAATGAATGCAGCCGCATTGAAATTGAATTTTTGGAAATGCAAAATTCGTAATAGCCAAAACCGAAACCAAAACTTTGGCAAACGTCAGACAAAGCAACAAAAACCTGACATAAGTCGAAATGAAAAGTGAAAAAAGTTCAATTGATGCATTTTCAAACTATTGCATAAAAGATCTGCATCTAATCCTGAGAAAATCAATTTTTCTTCTTTTTATCTAGAGAATTTCAATTGAAAATGACATTTCCGTTGCATTCACAAAAACTTGGTTACAGTAAAAATGCATTTGTGGAATGTTAAATAGCATAAACTACTCATAACAATGTTAAACTTTTCTTTATTGAATTTATTTTTGCAAGATAAAACAAAATTTAATAGGTATATTAAGAAAATAAGGTATTCGATCAAAATATTAAAACAATAAATTTAATTATTAATGCAGAATTTGAAAATTTTTCCAATGCTTAAAAGTGGATTTATGGCACTTTGATGCAAATTTTTGACGCATCAAAAAACCTCAATTCTATCTATCATTTAATATATCATATTACATTATATCATGTATTCTATAGTTCCGATTTATTTCATTAGTATGTAATATAGTGCCAAGGCCAAACGCGTTAGTGGAAACTGTTACAGGACTCAGGACATAACACTGTTTTCAAATATCTGTTGATATTTTCTTTAGCTTCATATAGCATGTTTCTCCTAACACAGACGGATGCAGACGATGGATACCTTATTTAATTATTTATTAATTTATTTATTTATATATTTATATAGTTATTTTTCAATTGTTGTTTTAATTATTTATATAGATACTTATTTATTCATTTACTTTTAGTTACTTTAGTTATATGTCTATATTCACATTAATTGAGTCAGGTTACTGTATGTGAGTAGGATATACCATAATGCTAAGTATATCTACAGTGTTAATTCCCACCAGTGTTGGCTATCTACCAGTGACTACCTGGTCCAGATATTGTCATTGAACAATATACTGAGGGCATGAGTTTTGAGCACAAAGAAAAATATGAAGATTGAAAAAAAAATCAATCAATAAATATTTATTTTTTAGACTGTGCCAAGTTCTTTTCCAGATAAATTATAGTATTAAGTTCAAGTTGTATTAATATTTTTAAACGATTTTAAAAATAAAAACTGTATAAACCAAAATATCGTAATATGAACATAATATATGATGTATAATATATATCTACTATTCATTTCTTTCTTTTCATTTTTTAAATTATGTTAAATATATAAGAAAGATAGGAATTTTCAGAGTTCTTGATTCCAAAATATTATAGTATAATTATACTAATGCTATTCTTATTCAAACAATTTGCAAGAGAGTTCGATTATCACCGAATAATTTGTATTCGCCAGAAGGATGGAATATCAAATTATTCGAGTAAAGTGAATATCATTAATTTCTATGAAACCATAGTTATCTTTAAGATTGATGCATTACATCTTAATAAAATTAACTATAATTATCTAGTTATATACTTTACAATCACACATCAATCCTTATAACAAAATCCCATTCACATAAGGACATTATTGAGTCATCGTTAAATACTAATTCTACGCTATTAGAAAAACTTTTTTACCTTTTAAAAACACTAAATATTTGCATTTAAATATATATGGATAAAAATATCTTTAAGATGTGAGATAGGTATGTACGTAGGTGTACCTTACGAATATACCAAATGTATCTATGTAAACTTTTGAAAGCGAACACTGACAGCTGACAATTATTGAAGTACCAGAAAGGAAGTAATGTGCTTAAACTTGATGAACTGTGTTAGTTACTGCACTTCAATATTTTCACTGAACTCCGAAAGACTGAGTCATTAAAATGGATGCAAATATGAGAAATCTAGGTCAAATGGAAAAATCGTATTTGTGTTTACAAGAAAATGTAATGCAGTTACGAGGTCATTAGGCGGGAATTTCTTCGGAAGTAATTATAAAAGTGAAGTTGTAGTGGAAGTAGGAAAAATGAAATGAAATGATAGCATTAAAAAAAATAAAAAAGAAGTTTTGACAGCTGAATTAGTTGGGTTATTAACATAGGAAAGAAAGTTTTAGCTTAGATAGGAAAAAACACCTAGATAATTATTCAACCCAGTATATATTTCTTTAAATATTAATAAAGCCTAATTATTTTCCATTTCATGAAATTGTGAAAACTTATTAAAAAAATAATGATTCTGCTGAGGATATATTTCGTGCATTAGAAAGGTTGATTTTTCTAAAGTAATGAGGTCTATTTTCGCTTGATATATATGTAAACTCTTAAAATTGTCGCTTCCGGCATAATGAAAATCCATAGATAAGTATTTTGTAAGAGCATTATTTGTATTTCATTGAAAATGAACCTTATTACTGAAGGATATTCGATTTTCGTAGTGCGTTGAACTGTGGAGTCGTAAAGACGAAGAT
The DNA here is from genome assembly GCF_002237135.1 of Teleopsis dalmanni. Lineage (NCBI taxonomy): Eukaryota > Metazoa > Arthropoda > Insecta > Diptera > Diopsidae > Teleopsis > Teleopsis dalmanni. The sequence goes on along the minus strand of NC_051846.1, from coordinate 158,077,336 downwards.
ATAACACAAACCGATCATGTAGTATGTCACCACTAGACGTTTTCTCTGTAGTATTATACAAAAAATTATGTTTATATAGACGATATATCCGTTAAATTATGGCCGATCTATTACCAGCTATGTACCATTAAATCATCAAAAACTTCTTGAAAAATATCCATTACTTCAAGATTTCAAGTTTTGATCAGAAATTATACCAGTTAGTTGCTTTTACTAAAGAAACACCTCCTCAGCACTATGGTATGGGTGCTGACAGGTCACTGTATACTAGGAAGTCATGCTATGAGATTGGGTGTACCTTTTAATAACATTTGTTGTGGTTGTGCCTCTGATGATGAGGAGCAATACGTTTTTCATTTTCTTTATCAAAGCCTATGTTTGACAAATAGAAAATCAAAAATCTTTAAGGCAGGTTTTATTACTGTCTTAAATGAACTGTTATCCAAATTAGGGATTTTGCCAAGTTCACATCGGTTCACATTCACTTAAATAGTGGAGTTGTGCCTTTCAATGTTATCTTTCTTTTGGAATTTCTTTTGGCCAGGGTATAATGACAATTGATGAACAACGCTAATTCATGGTAGCACAATGGATCACTATTTGAGTCCAAGTCCGATTTGGAATAGATGGGTGCTACTACAATGTGACGTAACATCCACCTTCACCACTATTCTTGCTGACCACTAATTTGCTTTAAAAACTGAAAAAACAAATAACCATTATTTCGTTTTTTATTGTTCATATAAATAATATGCATATAGTATATATAATATGCATATAATTTACATATAACGTATATATTATACATAATATACATAAGTATAATATACTACTATTGTCCACTTCCGCTAGTGGAGCATAGAGCCTTAATAATATTTCTAAAACTGAATTTATTTGATGTTTATTTGTAGATATCAATTCATGTATATCGTGCTTCAGCGAACTCAGTCTCTACCGTTTTTCTCTACATTATCGCTGGCACACCAGGTCTTTTGCTATCTTATGGATTCCATGCTAATGCTTGACTCGCTATGTAATCTCTCGGTTGTCTAAACGTATGGCCTATCGACTTTCACTTTCTTATGTGTATCTTATTCTATCTCATAAGTATAATATAGTCAACAATAATTATTGATTTATATGAATATTTTAAATAATCTCCAGATAATTATGTATATTATATATCATTCGAATTCCTCAAAACGTATAAAGGAGTTAATTTTTATGCAGACAGAAGTATTATTACAATATATAGTCATGAAGCTGAGAATGATTACACCCTTATACACTCTACGTGAATGTATGAATCTCTGATTTTTGTTTACAAGGCATTGTGTTAAAAGTAAAATTATTATTTTAATTTAATTTTAAAAAAATTTTTTGAATATATGTACTCCAATAATATACTTTATATTTTCACTGCGATATTCTTGCATGCTCATGTGCTATTTCATTTAACTCGTTTTACATGCATTGCATTTAATTAATATTCCATCTTCTGGCTTGGAAAATTCTAAAGTGCATATTTACTTAAGTAAATTCCTTCGTTTGCTTTAACATTTGAATACATCTAAATGCATGTCAAGGATTTTGCCAATTTAAATGTTTAGTAGTGCAGTTCTTAACCATTTTTAAAAATCACTTTCCTTTCTATTTCGAACTACAGGAAAGTCTAAGCATTTGTGGTTAAATTTTCTTTTTATTATTAAATATTTGCATATATGCAGTTTTCATACTTGAATGCATTTATTCTCAATGCTTTTTGAGGTTTGTTCTTATGAATTGATATCTGAATAAATGGGTACGCATTAAGGATTAAAATACAAAACAAACGAAAAGGATCTTCAGAAGCAAATATGTGTTAAATTAAAACAAAATTTGAATTAATAAGCATTAATCATGGATGGCTTTTAGTAAAATGAAAGCTTTGGAAATAGCATTTTTAGTATTTAATTAAAAAAAATTTATCGTTCCTCTCCAGTTTTCTACATGTTATTCATAGAATCATTTGTTCAGATTCTTAATAAAAATCTAGTACTTTTTTTAATCTCTATTTCGACGAGTCAATTTTTGTTCTTTTTCCATTAGACTGTATAAAACATTGACTGATTTCAATATCAGTTAATGAATATATTTTGTTGTCTTCCATTTCATCTCATCTTACCATTATCTATGTTTAATCGTTAACATTTACAGATATCACTATTCACTATAAGCCATATTAAAACTAAGTGATACAATTATTTAATGCATATAATTGAAGAAACTTTTTCAACAGTATCAGAGATTAAACAAAGTTGTGCTCTCTCCCCACTGCTGTTCAGAACGACACTAGATAATGATCTTTAACAAGGCTGAACTTCACGGACATCATACAGTCTAAATTATATGAAAAGCTAAACCACTTGATATATGCCGATGATGTTGTGTTGAATTTTTCCAATCAGAGTGAAAAACATAGTATGCTTATCTCACTAATAAACGTCTCTTTGAAGGCCGTTCTTAAAATTAATACGTCAAAATCAAAAGCTATAAGTGTCTGCAGTCAAAATTGAACTGCCTTTAACGTTTATGATTGTGATATTGATGATGTTGACGATTTTGAGTAACTGGAAAGTACGCTTATCTTCGAGGGTGGCACTTTGTTAGATGTGTATAATCGCCTTCAAAAAGCGAAGCGTACCTACGCCTCATTAACTAGAGTTTGGAGAGCCGCCAACATCTTCCAGGCAACTAAAGTTAAAATTTCCAACGCCTGTATAAATATCATCTTATTATATGGGTTTGAAACATGGTATATAACAAACAACGTCATTAACAAAATGCAATCATTTTTAAACCGATGTTTACGGCGCATTTTACATATTTGCTAGCCACATATCATCAGTAATGCCAAATTGATATACTGAATCATATCAAAAAAAAAACAATATGGTTGGCTCGGTCGTTACTGCAGCCTTATAATCAAACCCGATTGAATCAAGTAGAAGAGGACATCCATAGATAATATGGAGGCGAACAATATTCACCGAAACATTCAAATCCTTTAACGAGCTTAGATACATGGCAAGGAGTAGGAAAAACTTGAATTTTTTTGTATATAGCTGAAGTGCTTAGACATAACATCAATTTATAATTGTATATACTCGTGGAACATGTCATAATATATAATTAGAGAAACAAGAATGCCGTAGAGGTCTCTCTAGAAACTACATGTCTCAATTCAGATTACTATAATAAATTGAGTCCAAGCATTGAATAAAGCAAGATTAATCGTTACATTATTTAAGGATGGTAAAAATAATTTATATAACTTGTATTTAATGGTACAAACATAAAATTGCTTTTAAATAAATATTTCTCTAATTTTCCATAACCTATAATAGCACGACAAAGCTCAAAACTGATTTTACTTGCAGTTCTTGAGTGTTAAAATCCATAACAATCTAGAATCGATTCTGGACTATTTTTTTTAAATCAGACTATTATTACTTATTTTTAATATTACATTAAATGAAAAAATAATATCGATTAAGTTTACTTAAGTATCTAAGTGTGATATACATCAAATACCAATTTAAGTTGATTAAATGGTTTTCAAACAAAAATAACACTATATACTTCCAATAATTCTCTGTTATTATTTAAATATGACGCTTGCTAATTACAACACCCCAAATATGTTTATTAGAGAGTACTGTTGCAAACTCAGAGGATTTTGATAAACACGCTCTCTTATCCTGAGGTTTCTAATCTTAAGAGTGTGAAAGCAATATATATATATAATTTTTTAAGCATATAAAAATGAGTATCAAAATTGGATATACTGGTCTTAATTCTCAAGACAAGTTTTTTTTATCTCCTATGACACTCATATTATATTTGTTGAAAATTATTTAATAATTGTTAATTGAAAATTATATGAAATAAAAATTAACTCTGTTGAATTTAAATAAATGTACTTAAGTTTTCAAAAACGTTATGTTATATTATTTTATTGATATTTTAGTATTTGAGTAGGATAAATATTAAAGAAAAATGATTCAATTAGCGCTATCAACTAATTCATTAGTGTTTACAATATTTATGTAAGTTATATATGAGAGTCCAGCAGTAGCAGTGGTTAAGTTGAGCAGTCAAGTAAAGGCCGGTCAAGCAGTTTTATAGTCAAGCAGTAATGGCAGTAGTGTGAAGTCAGCAGTCGGCAGTTGTAGAGTACGGTCGTGTATATTTATAATTGGCGCTTATCTTCTACGTTTGATATATTTATTATTTTTATTATTAGAGTATATTTTAATTATATTATATTTTTTTTTAAAAATAATTATTTCATGGGCTAATTGGTCAGTTATTAAATAAATTTTATTATTTAGTTTTATAAGATTTTTATAGTCGAAATATTGGACAATAAAAATCTTATAAAACTAAATAATAAAATTTATTTAATAACTGACCGATTAGCCCGTGAAATAATTATTTTTAAAAAAAAATTTCTTTTGGTCATTAAAACATTTAATTATTATATTATATTAATTATTGGAGCTTGTCTTTTATATTTATATCACATGTTATTTAATATATAACTTTTGTGTTAAATTATTATTTAGTTTGGAGTGTTGTCAGTAAAATACTATTCTTTATCACTACCTTTCTCTTCAACTTCTTCCTCAGCAAGAACTTTTTTCAATTCTTTTATTAAAATTTGTATTCCTTTTTCTTGACTTTTTAATGTTAACTTATTAGTTTGCAGTTCCATTGGCGTGTTGTCTACTATTTTGAGCTTTAGTCCGTTTTTATTACCAAATCGTGGAGTTTCCTTTAACATTTGATAAGCAGCGTTTAAATCGCTTTTATCTTTAAAACGTATAAAAGCCAATTCTTTTGGAGTATTATGCTCCGAACGCGGTAATTTTGCGCCTACGTATGAAGCAAACCTCTTAGAGAAGAAATCATCCAGGTCTTGTTCCTTTGTTCGTCCCAAAACATTTCTTAATCGTAAAGTGAAAAATGTTATATTTGGTTGAGAAGATACTTGTTGCATTGCCCCTGCCGCGTTACGTATAACTAAAGGCATGCCATCTCGACCAAATCCAATGTAACCTTTTATGACACTAATAGCTTGCTGCTTATCTTGTTGATTATCAAATTCAGCAAAGCCGTAACATTTTGATATACCACAATTATTCTTTACTAAATAAAAGCGCTTTAAATTTAGTTGTTTTTCGACAAATAGCTCTTCTATATCGCATTCTTTAATTTCACTTCTAAGATTACCCATCCATATTCCAAAATATGGTCTTCGATCTTCTACAACACTGCCACAAACATTCAAGAAAAATTTAGTTACTGGTTTAACGCCAGGAATTGGCTTGTTATCATATTCGTACAAAATAGTTTGAGCATCCTTCACAGTTTTGAATTGAAGGAAACCATAAAGTGGCTCGCCGAGTACTCTGTTTGTTATAACAACCACATCAAGTAACGGGAAACCCATACCAGTAAATAACTCTTGTAGATATTCTTTTGACATGAAGGGTTTAAGCTGAAAATTAAGGATGAAGTATATAAATATAATGAATGAAATGTTTCCAAATTGTAGAAATTTATATATATAGGTCTATATATGTATATATATATAGGTCTAAAATATGCGTAAACAATTCAAAAAATTTTTCATCAGACAATTTTTATTTGGACAATATATTAATAAACCTCAAGAAGATGGGGCAAATGTGGAAATCGATAGGAGGGAATCGGTTGCCACAATTCAGTTGTTAATATGCCTCAAATTTGTCATATAAAATATATATGCGTCTTATATACATAAGTAGATATTTATTTATCTTAAAAAAATTTTACATTATTCTATCTTTTTTTTTTGTGGTTCAACGAATTCTAATGAATTTCTGTACTATATACGACACGAACGTTGTAAAAATAAACATATATATTTTATTTTGCAAATAAATAAAAATTGGTTTACTTACATTTCCTATCCATAAATGACTTAATTCCACAACTCCGTCCATTCTTGTAATTTTTGTCTAATGGAATTATTCCACAAACCGCGGTCTTGCAAAGTACTAAGCTTATTGACAATGACTCATCGCTTTATGTTTTGATAATTTCTTTAATTCACAATAGGT